>NC_057814.1:69927166-69957604 GCF_018294505.1 Triticum aestivum | reverse complement strand
TATGTTTATCGGAAGGAAGGAAAGTGCTCATATAATTGCACGGTAGCTAGGTACGTTTTGTTCAGGAATATCTTTTATGATCAATTTTATCCTTAGAACTTTACCAATTTTATTTCTATTTTCCCTACTTTTCAAGAGATGGACAAGGTAATTGCATTTGCATGATCTGCATTGCAAGCTTTAAATAAACCTACACAAGTGTCTGGAGTTCATGTCACAATTCTATCAGATTTTTCGTCCATTGATACATATGTTGATAACACTTTACATGCTGACATGTGAGATATTATAGGCTTCATGCATGCCTCAAATAGAATAAACTGCGCGATTGTTTACATTGCCATTATCAACATTTTTGTCTAAAATTTTATGGGATAGACTTTTAATATGCCTGGTAGTGGTAATTTATGTTGGCGTCATACTTGAAAGATTTCAGCTCTCGGTTGCATAGCAGCACACGGAGATGAGTTGATGGGCCTCAACCTTCAAAGATAATATTCTAATATTTGCTTCACTTCACCTTTCCGTCTGCAACCTATATAGAAAATTTTACTACCGTAGCTTTGAGAAAATTATTTTGTATGTGGAAAAGCACTTTTCTCCCTAATTGAGTGCATTATTCCTTTATAAATTTTGGTGTCATTTGTTTTCACTATGCGGTCTATGTGAATAGCGTGTCGTCTTGGAATGTAATATGATCCCTCCCATTAGTATTGACTCCAGCCTTAATCAATACACACCATCTTGGATGTCTTTAAATCAAAAGATTTTTCTATATCAGTTATAATATAGGAATACTTTACAAACTGAATAGTGACATGAGAACAAGTTTGGTTCGACAATATAGGTGTTTCAGCAAGACTGTGGACTGAAGTGGTGCTCGGTTCAATAGGGAATTAGAACTGAAAGTAGTGGTGACAGAGAAACACTAAGTCTTTTAGAACTTCTTATACGTCAGCTGGAAGAAGAAAATTGCATGGCAATACGATCTCACAAGAAGTAGCAATTTTTTTTTATGGATGATATATTTGGTTACTAAACTTTCAATGTTTCATGTAAGGATATATACATGACACACCATTCACATGTGATATGTTTTATGCAAGTTAAGTCGGAAGCTCGATTCATGGAGACATGTATCTTCTATATGTTCTTTAAGCTTATCCTACATATTGTCTTTGATATTTAATGTGGCAGGCTTTGATTCATTGCTGTTAGCTAGAAGGTGTGCGTAATTATTTTGCTATTCTTATCGAAGTAATACATGTTCAGGTAATACTGGGGACCAACATATGTTTTGGGAAGGACAAGTTTTGTTATTCCTTGCATCTCTAAATCACACTTGCTGTGGGATCCCTATGGTTTGAGAAGATGTTATATTGAGGACAAAACAAAATTCAAAATACTGGGATTTTCAGGAACACGTCCCAATATATTGTTCAGATGAGCTTCAAGCAGTACAGTTAAATCTTAGTGTTCGACTTTTACATATTTTGAAGGACCATTCACTTTCTGATAATTTCTAATTTTACATTAGCGTCGTGTGACCATATTGTTATGGAAGTACAAAAGTATCTTGTAGTTCCGTGGGCAGAGCTCATACACAGCTAAAGATTTATTATCTCCTCAATTAGATTCACATATGTTTAGTCCATTTTTTTCCGGGAACACATATGTTTATTCATGTGAAGTACATTTTTTATATTTTCCTCCTTGTATTATATCTATTAGTGACCAGGTTCACCTGGAAGACAACATGGACACCTCCTGTAATGTTAGAAGCGCTGATCAAGATCAGGATAATGTGTTTTCATGCCAAGCAAGAGGTTGAATAAGTCATGCTTTTAGCACGGTTGCCAAGACACGTAATTAGTTGCATCATCTATTCTAAGTTATATTTAACTTGGGCATGCTGGTTATCTGAAACTGTTTGAATCATTTTGATTATTGTCTGCACGAACAACCAAAGTCGGCGGATAACCTTTGGACACTTGGACAATTATTGTAGTATTTGTGATAACCATATATGTATATGAAGTATGTTCTCCCATGTATCTTGATGAAATGTGCTAGCGAATGATGTTTTATTACAGTTTTGACATTCATTGTAGTAGCATTTAGTACATGTAGAACTACAGTGATGATACTTATGTTAACAAAGGGAAGCCCAAAGTACAAACGCTCCTTATAAATGACAATACATTAGGTATTGTTTTCGAAACTACAGACAATGATATTTTATATTCACATTTCGGTTTGAATTTGTTTTTTTGCAAATCAAATAATATGCCCTCATTATAAAGTTTCTAAAGTTCTAGCCCGCGCATCGAGCGGGCCACTTTGCTAGTGGGGGGAGTAATACATTATTTTATCTCTGCTACCATTTAAAAAGGGATAAAGAAATAACACCTTCTTGGACTGTGTTTATCTCTTAAGCATCAATATTTTGGAACTGTATGAGAAGTTTCTTCTTATTACGGGGCGTGTAAACAAAAGAAGTTGTGGAACCTTTTCTTGTCCCGAAAATTCGCCATTCGGCGATCTTTATTTTTCATTTACTCAGCTGCATCTAATCTCTTAAACCCAGACGTTGTGCACACTTTGTTTATGAGCCACTTCTCTCTTTTCCCAGCCTGAAAGGCTCCAAAAAGCCTTGCTAATATCACTGCCACACCACCTGTGACAAAGCGGGAAAAAGGTAATAACTGCACATAACAATGAAATATGACCCCGCCCCACTTTGGACTCACTGAATGATGTCATTAACCAGAATAAAGAGAATTATGCTAAAAAATTCCACGTTAATCAGAAAATATTGACCCTTGATATGATAGATCAGTTATTATTTTTAATCTCTATCCGTTTGATCTACGTACCATAATATGGTGGGTTCAAACCAAGCTGACACGCATATAGACTCATGCCCATGATTTAGATCTCTCACATGCATGCACGTTATAAAAAAATTCCACCTCAAAAAAGAAACTAACTTGGCCACGTTTACTCATCCATGCACGTAAAAAAAAGAGGGCTAACCTAAAGAATCGTGACCAATTTTGGCAGGTTAACTCATGCATGCACGTCACCCCACAAAAAAAAAAACTCATGCATGCACGTCAAAGCAAAAAAGGGATCTGTCACCTAAAAAAGGGTAACCAACTTGCACGTTAACTACCCCTTCCATATATTTTGCATGCATGCAGATTTTTTTGACACATGTATGTACGTCAAAGAAAATAAATATCTTACCTGGCGAAAATAGCCAAGAATTTTTTGGACAGGGATCTTGCATGTGTGATCGACTCCACAAGAAAGGAATAAAACAAAGATCCATGCGTGATTGCATGTCCCAATTTGTCATCAATATTTTCCCACATAAAAAACATTTCATCAACGGATGGTGCTTGACTGCTTTGGCAAGTCTATTTGGATCAATACTCCCACGTACATAAGGAATCAGAAAATAAATTAAAAATCACAAATACCTCATGTCCCGGACACTTTCCTGCTCGGCATGCTAATATTATGTTCCGTCCTACGAGGCACGACAACCAATAGCACCGGCATAGTGTACTTTGTCTACGAGCCATGTACATGTTAGGAGCCAGCACCGTCTAGGCGTGTGACTAGCATCGAGAGCCGGAACATAGCTAAGGCATGCGGTGCACTCCAGAAAAAAGAGAAACAGGCTAGAAAATCCCAAAAAGAATAGAGAAATCCAAGCATTTAATTTATGGACTAAAATACAAGGGCCGTTAGATTAGTTTTAAGTGGAAAAATTACCTACCAATTCCATTAAAAAAAGAAACCATTTCATTCACGTTTCCCTATGATAAAGAGAACTAGCATGCGAACAATTAGCGCGGGACTGTTCTCTCAAAAAAGCTAGCGTGGATCTTTGACTATACAATAGAAAAATCCATAGCGTGAAAAAAATACTAGGGTCGAACTTTTCCTATTCGATAGAAAAAGAACGTGGGACTCTCCCTAGAAATAGCTAGCGTGGACTCTTTCCTCAAAAGAAAAAACTAGCACGGAACTAGATGAAAAAATAAAACATCATGGTACTAGGATGTGCTGCTAAAACAACTAGGGTACTAGGCGGCAGATGCATTCAACTAGCGTGGGACTCTTTCCCAGAAAATGAATAGCGTGAGACTCCACAAAAGAAAAAATAGATAGCATGGGACTAGGACGTGATGGTAAAAATCTAGGTACTATGTGGGAAGATACCATGATGTATATGCATGCATGTATTCTCCCATGAAATATGGACGCATGAAAAAAAGCAAGCGTCATGTTCCATTATTCCTTGGGCCCTATTGCCTATTAAGAGCTACATCTTTCTAGCATCTAGCGGAACGACCAAACTAAAGTACGCCTCGTGTGACAGGGTCAAAACCTATTAAGAGGAACTTACTAATTAGCCCCACGTCCTTTCTCCTTGTGACATATTCCATGGAAAGGAATGCGCCAAGCAAAGAATGATGCAATACACAGTTTGGCCTCATGGGGGTTGAAAGGCAAAGTATGTAGTGTCAACAACAACCACAAGTTGAAGCATCTGCTTGATCTATTCTAAAATCATCTAGGACTCCCATCATTGCATCTTCTCCTTGCCTGTGCATGCCTACCTTTTAGTTTTTAGTCAAGAGGACACATGAGAAAAGGTTGATATGCAATGCCTACTCGAATCACATGTTTACGCTTCGACATGAACTTCCCGTTCATAGACAAAAAAAAAAGTTAATAGTATCATTATACTTTAAAAAATAAATCCGTTTTCGAGGGAAAACTATTTTTTTCCACCACATGGTACCCAGAAAATGAGACGAAAGGAGAATGAGCATGAGCAAAAAAATATTGGTTCCTGCTTGAGTAATTAATGATGGACTTAACAGCCCATAAAGTTGATTGGTTCCACAAATATTTATTAAGATTAACCTGTTTGGCTTTATTCCATTTTAGATGGCGGTAAACTATGGTGGCTCATGGTATGGTGCAGGATCAAGAGACATAAGAAGATAAAGTGAAACGTGGATGAATCACGGAGTAATCATTGGAAGATAAAGTTTCCACAATATTGCTTCATGTATGTATCATGGGGTGATGCCGCCAATAAATAAGTCAAGTTTTGCTTGTGCCATTGTGACCTTAGGTGATGAGTGAGGTTTCAAAATCTGATGGGGGTGGAGTCAGATAGTTCATTTCCTTGATAAGAAAGAAAACAAGCAAGAGCATATGTGTTTGTTTTTAGCTGCACTGTACTCTGTGCGCCCTATTGGTTGATTTGGAGCACTCAAATGAATCATGGTGAGCACTTGCATATAAAGCTTAAACATGGGTTGTTGCCCCTTCATATTATTTACAACTTCAAGTAGTTTTCCCTTTCCTATATTTGCTTATTTAGACTATATGTGTTTTGTAATTAAGTGAGTTATCCTTTTCCGGTATCTTGATTGTTTGCTTCCAGAATACTGGACAATGTACATCTCATTGTGCTTGCACTCCCAATATTACCAATAATGTATAGAACAGGACCCACGAATCAGCTCTAGTCAGGAAAGCTAGGGTTCTGACCTCTTATCCCGTCATGGGTAAGAGCGAAAGCCCGCAGTCCGGGGTTCTAGGCTGATTAAGTAGAGTCAGGGGCCGTATGCCCCGGATAGGGGAGACATGCCCCTTAGGGCGTATCGACCTGATGCCGCAGGACTGTTCCTTGCCTCGAGGAGTGAATCCGAGAGGCGTGACTAGAGCATTTGAGTGGGTACTGGGAACCGTAGAGATGAGGATAGATCTACCGGAGAGGGGGAACAAGATCTCGCGGAGTGGAGCGCACTCCTCTAGTCCTGTGTTGAGCTTAGCTTTCTTTTCCGTTGAATTAGTTTCCTGTTCGAATCTTCCTTTTCAAATAGTTGACAAAGATAGACTTTATCGAACGAATAGGTCTAGCTTTCGCCTTCTATTCCTTTTGGAAGGGGGCTCGGGGGAAACCTTTTATCGGAAAATATAACTGAGTCAATTTGCCCAAATTTTCAATTCGCAAAATTCATGTGACTAAAATACATACCTTTCTTTAGTCTTTCCGGTATAGCGTCGCGTCGGTCGATGTCGCAGAGTCCAATCCTTTTTCGGACTTGAACTCAGTGGGTTCCAGCAGCTAGTGTATGCCGGAGAAGAACCACAACCTGTGCCGTCTCGTTCTCAGCGGTGACAGTCTCTTTTTCAGTTCATTACCAGGGAGATAGATGACACTGATCCAACCGCAAATTGGTCTAATTGTCATGATCTTTCTTGGTTGACTGAAGCAACTTGCATTCAGGGAAAGTCTGGTAAGGTCGGTTGCCTTGCAGTTTCACATTATCCCCGGGAGATGATTTTACTCCATAGGATCGTGGCACTTCGAAAGCTAGTCTACCGAATGTTTGTCGAAGCAACTGTCGTACGCGCTGAGAGTTCACATGTCAAGCTATGTCAATTCATAACGGCCTAAGTTTGAATGAAATTAGAGATCTGAAATAGGATCAGTTTCCGTACTTCTTTCTTTTTCAGAAAGTAAGGTCTGCCGGTTTGCAACTCCGAAGCTGAAAAGGAAAAGTAACGTTTGCCGGTTTCCAGTTTGTTACCTGACTGCTCCGCCTTAACGCGAAAAGATAGGAAAAGTGCCTTTTTTTCGGTTCAAGTTCCTTGCACTTGAAATAGGGTCCTACTTCGTTTTTTGTGGAACGCGTTTGAAGGCGGATTCCTTTAGTAAAAGAGGCGTTGTGGTACCTAATATTTCCCTTGTGAAAACAAGGCTTCGATAGGTATAAAAGTTGATATCGCTTTGTTGGCATGGTCCATATTGCGTACGTATTGTTTTCAATGTGCAGACATTTACATTTATTCGGCTAAGCTAATATCCACTGTCTTTTTATTCTATTACTCATGAATACAATATTCAAGTACTTAGGTATTGCAATGTTTAGTTTTCATTTAGGAATTGTCTCTTCCTATGTTTACTAATATATACGCATTATTTGACAAGTTTAAAATTTCATGTCTTCTTTTAATTATTTTCTTACTCTCCATAAAAACAGGCCATGTTATTTATTTTGGCATCTCAAAACGATAGAACAGGACCGACATAATTGGCGAATATTATACGTACTAAAATGTTCAACTAAAATATTAATATGTAAATCCTACACAACATTAGAAAATATACGTATCACAATCTTTGTTTAAATAAAATACTTAGAAAAACAAACAAGATAAAAAAGGCAAGAAAATGATATGCACATATACTGCAAAATAGAACAAACTATGATAAGTTAGTATAGCATGCATAACAAGCAGATATATGCATGCTTAATTCATAAGATATATATGTATATACCAATAAGAATACCAAACATACCTATGGCAAAACTGTTAGCAAAAGTCTCATATTTTTTAAATATGAACATTTGGTTCCAATAATTTCTTTAGAAAATCAAATTAAAATGTTCTCAACTTTATAAAATTCTAGCCCGCGCATCGAGCGGGCCACTCTGCTAGTTGAATAAATACTTTGAGTCGTAGAGTTTTATTGTGATGCCATGTTGTATTTGCACATATCGAGCATATTGTGTGTATGCTTTTGAAATGCTTGGTATGTGTGGGATCCGACAACCTAGTTGTTTATTCTTGGTAGCCTCTCTTATGGGGAAATGTCTCCTAGTGCTTCCACTGAGCCATGGTAGCTTGCTACTGCTCCGGAACACTTAGGCTGGCCGGCATGTGTCCTTCTTCGTTCCTGTGTCTGTCCCTTCGGGGAAATGTCACGCATTGTTCCTTACGTCCTTGTAGCTTGCTACGACTTGGGTTCATACGTTGATGACCGACACGTTCGTTGCTGGGTCATGTATGCATGTCCCTGTAAGTTAGTGCCACTTTGGGTTTCTGACTAGTCATGTCGGCCCGGATTCTCTGTCATATGGATGCTAGCGACACTATCATATACGTGAGCCAAAAGGCGCAAACAGTCCCGGGCCAGGTAAGGTGGCACCCGTGGGGATACCGTGCGTGAGCCCGCAAAGCGATATGATGTGTTACATGCTAGATCGGTGTGACTTAGGATCGGGGTCCTGACAGCTTTGGTATCAGAGCCCGACTGCCTATAGGACTACCAAGCCAAACTGGTCGAAGTCGTGTCTAGAAATGCTTTAGTTATATAAGGGAATTGATTGTGGAAGGGAACGTAAGGCTCTTTTTACTCCTTTACCTTATGTCCTTCTAATCTGAGTCACCCACATCTTTTCTACGGAGTTAAGGAACTAGGCCTTCTCATCTATCTATCAGGATGACGAGTCACTATGTTAGAGACTTATAGGAATGTTGGATTCGAGTCCCAGTTCAGTTCCTACTACTTCCGTGTGTTGACAGTTGGTCTCGAAACCTTGATATTGTGATGTTGAGTGGTTATGCCACCATATTGCAGGATGTCTCAAATCTTTTTGAGCATTTACAGCCCTTATGCTGTGCGAGTTGTCCCAGATCTCTAAATAATCTGATGCATTTGCAAATCCCTTCTTTATGTTCCCGATGTTCCTTTGGGCCAGATTAAGCAAACTAATAGGTGTGTTAAAGTACTTCATTGCCTCGACATATATGTTGGAGCTATTATTATGACCCTTGGTGTCTTAGAGAACCACCCAGTAATCTAGCTTTGATTTGTATTCCCAGTCTGATGATTCTGGCCATCATTCTCGAAAGCATCCCGTGATGCCATTTAGCTAGTAGGTATTCTATTCCTGTGTTTTTGAACCCGAGATTCACTCTACTCACATGTTGGCAGTGTTTGCTAGTTCCTTTAGGATATTAGTAACCTTTGCGATAGTCCTCGAGGCCCATGGTATTTCCTTCTTCCAAATACCATGAACTACTTATGGCAGAAGTTCCCCATTGAACCGAAAGATCACAACCAGAGTGCTCTTGATGAGTTCTCGACTCTATGTTGTGACTCTGCCAGTTCTACCTTTCTGCATGGGTTATCCGGAAGAAATATATTGAACTCGTTCGACATGCTAATCTATGCATCCACAACTCAGAAAATCGTATGTTCCGTTAGTTGTCCCTCTTTAGTTGTATTCCGGCCTTCATCTATCAATTGATAGTCAAGAGCATGTGTGCATTCATGTTCATCGATGCCTTTTACTCTTGTGGTCCGTCAAGCCGTTCTAGTTCAGAATGACTAGGAGAAACAAACTCCAGTACCTCATCCATATCCAGGATTGAGTCAAGTGGTCGTACTCCGCAGATCAAAATGCCAATCCGGCTTTTGTTCTGTTCTACCTTGGAGTGTTGCCCTCTTTATGTCAGGAGTGTCATGAGAATTGCACCAACTCTTATGAATTCTTGTTGCAGTAATACTTCTTGCCATCATTATTCATTCCTCGGTTCCGTGTTGTCACAACCGGTAAGCCGACAAGTGAACTATGATGTGTGAAATCCATACTCCTAGCAACTCCGTTGCTTGGTAGTTAATGGACAATATTCTCATTCTTAGCGTGTTGGTTATTGAATCATCATCCTAAGATTGATCATGCAACCTAGTCCTTATTTCTGGTGCACTCTTCGATCCATGAGTTAGGATTGTGTCAATCCCTCGCTCTTCTGATCATATCGGCTTGCCCTAAAAAGCAAGACTGTTCTCGAGCTTAATAACATCTCGGTGGTTCATGATTTTCTGAATATCTCCTCGGAAGTATCACCAGGTTGTCCCCTGACTGTTATGTTGAGCTTGTGATCAAGTTGGTTTCTTGTAACCAGCCCTTCTCCAAGACTCTGTGTTGGATACCCCTGAGCTAGTTGGTTAAGCTAAACAACAACTTGGAGAGTTGGAAGATAAAAGCTTAATCCACTTAGTTCACTCCAAAGGGATATCTTGTGTTGTGTGTATGTTGAAGAAAGATGATATCCTCATCAACTGATCCTCGTGATCAATTGTCGGCACTATAGTTTTATCCAATCCTTGATTTGAGTATGGGCTATCATCAAATCAAATCAGAACCAACGATATCTGTAATGTTGTCTTACTCGTGGTTGATCCCTCAAGCATACACCATTATATCTTTTGGGTCTCACCAATGCTATCACCTTGTTCACATAATTGTGGAATTCCATGTATATGGAAACCTGGATGAGTTGTTGTTGATCCCATCGGCAACAACTTTATCTTCTCCATGATTCGTGTTGAACATCAAGATAGTGTTGGAAACTTTTATAAGCATTATCTTCATGTCCCGTTCATGAAGCATATGTTGGATGAAAGGAGTGACTTCCTCTAAGTTCATGTGCACTTGATGCAAGTTGCCGCCGTGAACTCGAGAAAGCTTGTTTTGTTCCTCTGGAATCATCCGAAGTCAGTCATGTATATGTGCGAAGTATTCTGTGGTCTGGAGACTTACAACCTTCATTCTATATGTATTCCTAGCACACCAAGCCACTGATTGACTTGTTCAAGGAGAAGAAGTTCCTTCTTAAGAGCTAATCATGACTTAAGTAAGGACTTTGCTATCCTTGATGATGGTTCCCCACCTGAACTCGGCAGCGTTTTGTTATAAGACTACTACGTGGTCATGCTTGTCTGGGACAGCGTGTTCACATGTGTGTAGCAGAACCCGCTCATGTTTTGGAGCTTACTACTATAGTCCATTTCCCGAGAATCTCGCAACGTCATCTCCTTGATTTGTGTTGCAACCGTTCCTTTCGGACATGCTGTCCGAAATGTCCTGTTACCAACCATATCTGAATCTTAGGCAGATATGATGGTTGGAACTCTCCCAAGATCTATGATGTAGGTTTCAGCAAGGTTGATGTTGGCAGACACACCTAGCCGAAAGATCTATTATTGTAGTATCTTGAATGAGCAACTTGTCCATCTTCTCCCTAAGGATTTCGTGCGACTTATTCTGGAAGTTGTTCCTTAGGGATTCTTGTGCTCTTAGTTTTTTGATTGTTCTATAGCCATTCAAACAGTGGAATCACTCTCTGCTGTTGAGCCTTCTCCCCAGTTACCAGAATCATTCCCAACATTTGCATTTTATTCCCAGCTTGCACCGCCATTGTGCCAATTTCCCATGTGTTGCCCTCTCAGTAATTGCTGTTCAGGATCATCTTCGAAATAGTCCTTCCATGGGTCCCACGCATTTCCGATGATAAGAAAAAATCATCCATTGCGTTGTCTTCAACAAGGTAGTCCACATCATGCATTCTAGTCTGAGTATGCCATTTCTTTGAACTCTTTGAAACGATCAATTGTGATTTTCCTTAGGCTGGTATAGAGAGTTTCAATGATCTCTGTATCAAAAGTAATTCTTTTTGCCACTTAAGGGAATAATTCTATGAGTCACCTTCCCCGAGGTGTCCCGTTATGGAATCATGGCAATTATCCCCTCACTACCTTGAAAACCATGCACCATCCTACTCCAGCGTGTAATTGTTGCCTACCAAATTGAGCAATCACCATTTGTTTCCTTTCACCCCTGATGTGTGTCTTGTGTCCAGCTCAAGAGATGTTTCAATGTCTCATTCCACGTGTTGATCTTGAATTGCTCGAACTTCGAGAAGATCGACTCCAATAGAGTTTCTTTCTGTCGTCATCGTGTTCGATGAGGTTCTTAGAGCAAGACGTCAAGAACAAGATGATGCAATGAATCGACATCTTCGAGAAGGGCAGTTGGATCAGGAAGATTGTGATAGTTCGAGTCCCCTCTTCCTTTTACCCTACGCTTGAATCTCGGGACGAGATTCTTGTTTAGTGGGGGCGAGTTGTCACATCCCTAGCTTCTGTTGCTGCCTAGTGTTTGCATCTTGCTTGCATCATGTTTAAATTTTCAAATGAACTTGAAATGGGGATTGATGAAACCCTAGCAGCAAATCAATCTAACTAGTTCAAGCTCAAGATATTTTCAATGAACCCAAAATGCCCTTAAAACTGTTCATTATTTATGGAAAAGGGTTAAAACCCTAACCAGAGGTGATTCGCATTTTCTATGGCCTTTATGGTCTCTGAATTAATCCAATAAGTATTTGCATTGAAGTTAGAAATTCCTATATTTATATTTTAGCTCCAATAATTCCGAAACATTTTGTGGGCCCCTGGAATAATCCATTTAGCCCCCACAATAATTTTCAGAAGCAGAAAAATTGGTTTGATTTGAAAACCAAATTCAAAACAAACGTGCAAAATAGAAAACGGAAATAAAAGAGAAAAACAGAGAGAGAGAGAGAGAGAGAGTTACCCGTGCAGCCCACCTGGTGGCCAGTAGAGGCCCAGCCCACTGGCCCTTGCCAGTCACCTGCTACCTCTTGCTAGGCAGGCAGGGAGCTACTGTCGCGCGCGCTCGCTCGCGGCCACCTCCTGTTGCCTCCCCCGTCCTCACTCGAGCACCATGGAGATGCCCGCAACCCCCTGGTCACTCTCCCCCTCTCTCCCGTGCCTATCCCTCGTCTGTCCCCCTTCCCCGAGCACCACCGAGAGCAACCGTCGCCGTCGTTCAAGCTTCCCGCGGCCATCGTCGTCACCTCGTCGAGCCAGATGTACAGGGCATCGCCCTCGTCTTCTTCGACCTCTCCACAAACGAACACGAGCAGAAGAGCTCCAAGCCGATGGGATTGGCGTTGTCTTCAACCTCCTGCCGTGGAACGCCGTCGATGGATTCGTCGTCGTCACGCCATCCCTGAGGCTGCCGAGCTGTTCTTCCGGGTCCCTGTGAGCTCCTGCCCGTTTCCCCTCCCTTGTTTTGCTTGTTCCCGTGCCGTTGCACCCTCGCCCACGTGCCCGAGCACTGCCGTCCGTCATGGCCGATGCTCTTCTTGATGTCGAGCTCGTCCCGCCCAGCACAGCTGCCCATCGTGCTCCGGGTGCTCTACTGATGCTGCCCCGCCTCTCCCTTGGGTTGCTAGCTACCCGCAGCTCCGCGCCCGTGCACCACCGCAACACAGCCGCCACTCCGCCCGTCGCTGCTGCCGCTACACCCCATGCCGGGGGCTGCAACGACCACCACTGGACGCGCCGCACTGCGGGCGTTCCAGCGAACCCACCCGCCCGACCGGCCGTGGCCGGAAATAGCCGGCCGGTTATCGCCGCCGTGCACTGCTTAGCGCCGACGATTAGTTGCCTGTTAATCCCCACTGTCAGCACTAATTAACCCCCACTCTCACTGACGTGTAGGCCTACCCCTGTTAACCCTTTTAGTTTATGTTTAATTAAACTGGTTTCACTGTGAGACTGACGCGCGGGAGCCACTGGTCAGTTTGACCGGGGCCACTCGGTTGACCAGCTGACGTCAGCATGATGTCGTGCTGATGCAGTAAATCATTTACTGGATTTGATTTAATTCTAAATAACCAGAAAAATCCAGAAAATGATTTAAACTTCTAAAATTCATAGAAAATAAACTGTAGCTCAGAATGATATAATTTAGATATGAAAAATTATCAGAAAATATCAATCTATCCATCTGTACCAGTTTCATGCATGAGAAACCAACCTAAACCTGCTGTATAGGTGGAAACACATGAATGGCATTTACAAATGTTTAATTTGGAGTTGCATTTGAACCCTTGGTTCAAATGGACATCATTCAAATAGAATTCTAGATGCATTAGCACAAACCACATCACATCTTCATGCCATATTGTTCATGCATCATTGAGGGAGTCCTGGATTAGGGGTTCCTCGGACTGCCGGACTATATACTTTGGTCGGACTGTTGGACTATGAAGATACAAGATTGAAGTCTTCGTCCCGTGTCCGGATGGGACTCTCCTTTGTGTGGAAGGCAAGCTTGGCAATACGGATATGTAGATCTCCTCCCTTGTAACCGACTCTGTGTAACCCTAGCCCCCTCCGGTGTCTATATAAACAGGAGGGTTTAGTCCGTAGGACAAGAACAATCATAATCATAGGCTAGCTTCTAGGGTTTAGCCTCTACGATATCGTGGTAGATCAACTCTTGTAATACTCATATCATCAAGATCAATCAAGCAGGAAGTAGGGTATTACCTCCATCGAGAGGGCCCGAACCTGGGTAAACATTGTGTCCCCCACCTCCTATTACCATCCGCCTTAGACGCACAGTTCGGGACCCCCTACCCGAGATCCGCCGGTTTTGACACCGACATTGGTGCTTTCATTGAGAGTTCCACTGTGCCGTCACGATAAAGGCTTGATGGCTCCTTCGATCATCGACAACGATGCGATCCAGAGTGAGGTCTTTCTCCCCGGACAGATCTTCGTATTCGGCGGCTTCGTACTGCGGGCCAACTCGCTTGGCCATCTAGAGCAGATCGAGAGCTACGCCCCTGGCCGTCAGGTCAGGTTTGGAAACTTAAACTATACTGCCAACATCCGCGGAGACTTGATCTTTGACGGATTCGAGCCTATGACAGGTGTGTCGCACAGTCACGATGAGCATGACTTAGCTCTGTCGTCGGACAGTGTTCGGGAGATCACACCTGTAGCTACTCCGGCCCCCAATCCGGAACAGATTGCGCCGTCCGAGTACAGGTGGATGGACCCCGCCGTGGAGGCCGCACACTCAGCGGCGATAGAGCCGAATACTGCCTTCAACTCCTACGAGACCTGTGTTGCCGGATCCTTGGATTCATCCCCGGCCACGGGCTACGAACCGCCTGCGTCCGTGCCTATCGAATCTGATTGGGCGCCGATCATGGAGTTTTCCTCCGCGGATATCTTTTAGCACTCGCCCCTGGGCGACGTACTAAATTCATTAAGGTCTCTCTCCTTGTCAGGAGACCCTTGGCCGAACTATGTCCGGCTTGAGTGGGAAGCGGACGACGAAGAAATTCGTTCCCCACCCACCACCCACTTGATAGCCACTGTCGACGACTTAACCGACATGCTCGATTTCGGCTCCGAAGACATCGACGGTATGGACGACGATGCAGGAGACAAACAGGAACCACCACCCACAGGACGGTGGACTGCCACCTCATCATATGACATACACATGGTGGACACCCCCAAGGAAAGCGATGGCAACAAGGCAACAGAGGATAATCCCCTCGAGAAGCAACCTAAGCACCAGCGTCATCGGCGCCGCTCTATGCCCCGCCATAGCAAAAGCAGCGATACCGGCACAAGAGACAATAACGCTCCGGGTAGTGCCGAAGACGAAGACAATCCCCTCCAGCCAAGCCTCGAGCGGAAGGATGGGCAAGCTAGCCCTAAGGAACAGGCAGCAGACGGAGAATCAGAGGATGACAATTACATGCCTCTCTCCGAAGACGAGGTGAGCCTCGGCGACGAAGAATTTATCGTGCCTGAGGACCCCGTCTAACAGGAGCACTTCAAGCGCCGGCTTACAGCCACAGCAAAAAGCCTGAAGAAAAAGCAACAACAGCTTCGAGCTGATCAAGATCTGCTAGCAGATAGATGGACTGAGGTCCTGGCGGCCGAGGAATATGAACTCGAGCGCCCAACCAAGAGTTACCCAAAGCGCAGGTTGCTACCCCAACTTGAGGAGGAAGCATTAAACCCCTCACTACCAACGTATGATGCGGCTGATCGGCCACCCCGTGGCCGAGACAGAACGGCATATCAACCCGAAGTCCAGCCCGCACACCGTCGCTAGTCAAACAAAAACACCAAGGCCCGGGGCAACACGCAGGACCTGCGAAACGTATTGGAAAACAAAGCGGGACATACAAGATCGTTCTACGGATCACGGGGGCGCGCCCTAACGCGTGACGATGATCGTCATGCCGGATATACTAAAAGCAAATCCGGCCGGGCTGAATACAGCAGACAAGACTCGTATGAACTGCGTCATGACATAGCCCGACACAGAGGTGTCGCACACCCCCTATGCTTCACTGATAAGTAATGGATCACGAATTCCCAGAGGGATTTAAACCCGTGAACATTGAATCATATGATGGTACAACAGACCCCGCGGTATGGATTGAAGATTTCCTCCGCCACATCCACATGGCCCGCGGTGACGATCTACATGCCGTCAAGTACCTCCCACTAAAACTCAAAGGACTGGCTCGACATTGGCTGAATAGCTTGCCAGCAAACTCCATTGGCAGTTGGGAGAATCTGGATGACGCATTCCTTGACAACTTCCAGGGCACTTATGTGCGACCACCGGATGCTGATGACTTGAGTCACATAACCCAGCAGCCAGGGGAATCAGCCAGGAAATTCTGGACCCGGTTCCTAACTAAAAAGAACCAAATTGTCGACTGTCCGGATGCCGAGGCCATAGCGGCATTCAAGCATAACATCTGTGACGAGTGGCTCGCCCAACACCTCAGCCAAGAGAAGCCAAAGTCTATGGCAGCCGTCACGACACTCATGACCCGCTTTTGCGCGGGCGAGGACAGCTGGCTGGCTCGCAGCAACAACACATCAAGAAATCCTGGCGATTCAGACGCCAAAGATAGGAACGGCAGACCATGTCGCAATAGACACAAGCGCCGCAGCAACGGCGACAACGCCGAAGACACGGCAGTCAATGCCGGATTCAGGGGCTCTAAATCCGGTCAGCGGAAAAAGCCGTTCAAAAGAAGCAATCCGGGCCCGTCTAGTTTGGACCGCATACTCGATCGCTCGTGTCAAATTCACAGCACCCCCGATAAGCCAGCCAACCACACCAACAGAGAATGCTGGGTATTCAAACAGGCCGGCAAGTTGAACGCCGAAAACAAGGAAAAAGGGGCTGCATAGCAACGACGAGGAGGAGCCCCGGCCGCCGAACACAGGAGGACAGAAGAAATTTCCTCCCCAAGTGAAAACGGTGAACATGATATACGCAACCCATATTCCCAAGCGGGAACGGAAGCGTGCACTAAGGGACATCTATGCGATGGAGCCAGTCGCCCCAAAGTTCAACCCATGGTCTTCTTGTCCGATCACTTTCGATCGCAGGGACCACCCCACTAGTATCCGTCATGGCGGTTCTGCCGCATTGGTCCTTGACCCCATCATCGACGGATTTCACCTCACTCGAGTCCTTATGGACAGTGGCAGCAGCCCGAACCTGCTCTGTCAGGATACAGTGCGCAAAATGGGTATAGACCCCTCGAGGATCAAACCCACAAAAACCACCTTCAAAGGTGTCATACCAGGTGTAGAGGCCTGTTGCACGGGCTCAATCACATTGGAAGTGGTCTTCGGATCTCCGGACAACTTCCGAAGTGAGGAATTAATCTTCGATATCGTTCCCTTCCGTAGTGGCTATCACGCACTACGCGGACGAACCACATTTGCTAGATTCAATGCGGTACCGCATTATGCATACCCCAAGCTCAAAATGCCAGGACCTCGCGGGGTTATAACAGTTAATGGAAACACAGAATGCTCGCTCCGTACGAAGGAGCACACTGTTGCCCTCGCGGCAGAAGTGCAAAGCAGCCTTCTGAGACAAGAGGCCAATTCGGCGACCAAACCCCCGGACACCTTCAAGCGAGTCCGGAGTACCCTGCAATAGGATCGCTTGGCACGTTCAGAGCTCACCTAGCAATTCGGCCTCCATCATAGTCCTAGTAAAGCGGCGAAATTTGCACCGCGCGTACATAATTACGCACTCAAGATACCATGGGCGCAGGCGGAGGCATGACTATGGCACGACCCACAGTGCGGCTCAACCACATCAGGGCCCGTATATCTTTATCATTTTCTCTCTTTCAGGATCCTACTCTCTAGAAGCTCTTTCCGATAGCCTGATTATCGGACCCATTACGGGAAGGAAATACCAAGGAAGCAAGAAGCTCTGACATACAAGGGAATCCCCAGGTGGTCTCTGATAACGATCGATATACCTGTTTTACATACCCATACGCAGCTTGCCCTTAGATAGGACATGTCAAATAGTCCTATTTTTTGCTTATTGCACTACTTGTATACATACGCTTTGACGTATCATTTAAATAACAATGTATAGCGTTAGCTTATTATTGCATTTACTTTCTTTTTTTCTTGTCTGCGTATTTACGACAAATTGCACCCGTACATTCTGGTACGTCCAGTGCGCCAGGGGCTTCAGTGTACCCCATAACACGTCATGAAAAGTCCGAGCACTTTCGACAGTGCGGCACCCCGAACTTATAGCAATATATGCATCAGCTCTGAATCATGTCTTGTGTCAATAATTGGGTTTGCCCGGCTCCCATGTTGTGGTACCTTATGTTCCCCTATATCGGCTAAGGTAGCGCTGGGAGAACTACTGCGATTGTGTCCCGGTTCTTCCGGACGAACACCTCAGTAGAGAAAGCCGAAAACTGACTGTCATGATGAGGCGAGAGCTGGTCGCTGTTCGAGAGGTCTCAAATCCTTAAAGATTTTTTCCGCTTCGGGCGAGGAGTCGGCCTTGTTCGATTTAGGCGTACATAGCGCCCCAAGTTCGGCCTTCCGAATACTAGGGGCTTCACCAAAATTTAAAATTGTAGACTTCTATGGCTAAGTGAGAGTGATAAAGCTTTATAGTCCGATTGCTTGGTTCGTTGTGCTGAACACCTCCTTCGAAGGACCCAAAACTGGGATAAAGAGTGATCAGGTTTATCCCGAACACCTCAGTACTAGTTACATGCGGGCAGAAGCCGACGACTCGCCAACTCTCAAATTTTATAAACGGCCGCACAGAAGGTAATATTTTAAATTAACAAGCGTTACATAGCGCACATGAACTTGTTTCATATTACAGGATTACATGAGTACATTCATTCAAATATTACATTCTTAGCACATTCCTCTGCCACAAGGCGAGCACCCTTCAGGACACTGTCATAATACTTTTCGGGGTGGCGATGCTCCTTGCCCTCCGGCGGCCCCTCCTTCACCAGCTTTTCGGCGTCCATCTTCGCCCAGTGCACTTTCGCCCGGGCAAAGGCCCTGTGCGCACCCTCAATGCAGACGGACCGCTTTATGACTTCAAGCCGTGGGCAGGCATTCACAAGCCGCCTTACCAGGCCGAAATAGCTGCCATGCAGGGGCTCGCCAGGCCACATCCGGACAATGAGATCCTTCATGGCCAGTTCGGCCACCTTGTGAAGCTCGACCAGTTGCTTCAACTGGTCGCTCAAGGCCATCGGATGTTTGGTCCCAATATACTGAGACCAGAACAACTTTTCCGTTGAGCTCCCTTCCTCGGCCCGGTAGAACTAAGCGGCATCCGACACACTGCTGGGTAGATCTGCGAACGCTCCTGGAGAGCTCCGAATTCGGGTAAGTAAAAGGAAAGTTTCCTTCACATGCTTGCTTTGCATAATGAATGCCTTACCCGCCGCTATCTTCTTCACCAGCTCAATTTCCTAGAGGGCCTTTTGGGCTTCGGTCTTGGCATTTTGTGCGTTCTCGAGGGCCTTCGCAAGCTCGGACCCTTGCGTCTTCGAGTCACGCTCCAAGGACTCGTACTTCATAACAAAGTCATGGAGCTCTTGCTGCACCTCGCCGACTCGGGCCTCTTGCTTCTCGCGCTCGGCGCGCTCCTTGGCCGCTTTGCCTTCGGCCTCAGACAGCGCCTTCTTCAGGGCCGCCACTTCGGTTATGGCCCCTAGCAAAATTCATGACGATCATGTGATCTAACAACCACCTTACTTTTTCTTTATCAATAGACAGACGGGGTATTACTTACCTTCGTTCTCTTCGAGCTGCCTCTTGGTAAGGCCGAGCTCGTCCTTGGACCGCTCAAGGTCCCGCTTCGGTGCGGCGACCTCCACCGTGCGAGCGGCAGTGGCCAGCAGCGAAGCCTGCTTATTCACATAGACATATTCTGATTAGACTCATGTGATTATTATTTGATCCTCTATTCGGCCTTTCTTTGCGATCACCAAACAGAGCATCAGGGGCTACTGTCTATGCTGTAACATTTTCTCATAATTTGATTACTTACCTCAAAGCCTGTTAGGAGGCTGGCACAGGCTTCGGTCAGTCCGCTTTTGGCGGACCGAACCTTCTCGACCACCGCACTCATGATAGTGTCGTGCTCTTCGTCAATTGAAGCGCCTCGAAGCGCTTCCAGCAAATTGTCCGATGCCTCTGGATGGACAGAGGCCATCGGCACAGACCACTTGCCCCCCTTGGCGAGGGGTGGCCTGACAGAATCCGGAACCATTGGAGGTTCCGGTGCAGTATTCGGCTGGGGGCTAGACTTGCTACCCCCGGCGTTAGGGCCCATGGGAGTCTCGCCTCTCGTGCGCCCAGCGTCTGGACTGTCTCCTTGGGGCGCCTCCGGAACTGTCTCCCCTTGGTCCAGTGCCCTTTGAGACAACACCTCGACTTCGTCCGTAGGGCGGGGGGAGGAGGCGGTCGGGAGTGAATCGCTGTTCATATCCGACGGGCCCAAAGAATCATCCGAAGAAGATACATCGATATGGGCTCTGGATGGACTGCATAATCATGTTCGGCATGATAAGAAGCAATAAAATAAACATACCTAGAACTATTATGGTTTCCGAATAATCACGACTTCGCCAGGGACTTGTCCCTGGGTAACCACTCCTCGTCGCTGAAAGCGGCCGTTGTGGAGCAGTCCAGAAGGAGAGTCCTTTAGACGGGGCGGCCTTCCTTTTCTTGTCTCCCCCGGCTTGGGGGGGAGAACTTTCCTCCTCCTCCTCCTCGTTTTCGTGGGAGGAGAGCGCCTCGGTGTTATCAGACGATGAGTCCGATACAACCTTGCGTCAGAGACCTTTCCTGGTCCCCGTGGCCTTCTTCTTGGCCTTCTTCTCCGGTGCCTCATAGGGCGTCGGAACTAGCATCTCCTTTAAGAGAGCCCTTGCTGGATCTTCGGGCAGTGGGGCCGGGCAATCGATCTGCTCCGCTGTCGCGACCCAGTCCTGGTAAATGGCGTGGAGGCTTAGATCCCTCACATGATTATACTGGGGAAAGAAACATCTTATGAGATATAAGGAGCTTACTGGATTGGCATGGCGCTTCGCGCTGAGTCCATGATCCTCTGTAAGGGGAGGAGGTACCTCGGCGGACTTGAATAGCACCTTCCAGACGTCTTGGTGCGTCGTGTCGAAGAGCTCTCACAGCGTCTGGTGCTTGGCCGGGTCAAACTCCCACAAATTGAATGCCCGTCTTTGAGACGGAAGGATCCGGCGGAAGAGCATGACTTGGACCACGTTGACAAGCTTGATTTTCTTGCTTATCATGTTTTTAACGCATTTCTAGAGTCCGGTCGGCTCCACCAATGAACCCCAGGATAGGCCCTTCTCTTTCCAGGAGGTGAGCCGCATGGGGATGCCGGATCAAAATTCGGGGGCCGCCACCCAGTTGGTGTCGCCCGGCTCGGTGATGTAGAACCACCCGATTGCCACCCCTTTACGGTCTCCACATAGGAGCCTTCAAGCCAGGTGACGTTGGGCATTTTTCCCACCATGGCGCCTCCGCACTCCGCTTGCTGGCCGACCACCACCTTCGGTTTAACGTTGAAGGTCTTCAGCCACAGGCCGAAGTGGGGCTTGATGCGGAGGAAGGCCTCGCACACGACGATAAATGCCGAGATGTTGAGGATGAAATTGGGTGCCAGATCATGGAAATCCAGCCCGTAGTAGAACATGAGCCCGCGAACAAATGGATGGAGGGGAAATCCCAGCCCACGGACGAAATGGGTAAGAAATACAACCCTTTCGTGGGGTTCGGGGGTGGGGATGATCTGCCCCGCGTCTGGGAGCCGGTGCGCGATATCTACGGCCAGGTATCCGACTTCCCGAAGCTTCGTAATGTTCTCCTCCGTAACGGAGGAGACCAGCCACTTGCCTCCCGCTCCGGACATGTTTGGAGTGGTTTTGCGGAGAAAATGCGAACTTGGGCGTTGGAGCTCGAGTGCGCGAGAATGGATGGGCAGGGAAGAAGAAGGCGTGGGTAAAAAGGATTAGTCCTTGTCCCTTTATAAGGGCGGAGGAAACTGTGCGCCTCCTCACCTGCCTGGTAAACTCGCTTATTCCCCAAGCACCGTGATTAATGGCGCGGTTGGGTTACCCACACCCGTATTGATGAGAATCCCGCGATAAGGGGACACGATCTCTGCTTCGACAAGACGTGCCAAGAAAACCGCCTCGCAATATGTGCAGTAGCTGGTTGAGAAAAATGGTTCGAATAATGACCGGGCCATGGCGTGATGTCACGTTATGAAAAGTTGTCAGCAGATTAGATTTGTGGGAATATTATACTCTCTACGGTGGTATGTGGAATTTGTTTTGCAGAGCCAGACACTATCCTTGTGTTCGAAATCTTCTATGGAGTATTCGGAGGAAGAACCCGCCTTGCAATGCCGAAGACAATCTGCGCGCCGGACTGTGACACCCAAAATTTTGGCCTTGTTTTTATATATTAAAATATTGCCAGGAAATAAAACTTTTCCAATTGTCAAGTTTTACCTTTTGTGACTTTTGGATTTATGCCCCTAGTGGGAAAAACCTTCAAAGGTATTGTTGGACTTGATTTCTCTCTATAATAGAACAATTATTTATCAGTGGATTCAAATGTTGCAAGATTTATTTTCTCAAAACTTTGCCCTTATAAAATGATTTCTTTTGCATTTGGAGCCCATTTGCACTACAACCATTTGATAAATGCTTCTAAAAATTCCACCAAAATTTGGGGATGTCATGTGATGGTTCCACATCACTTCTATGCAAAAATACCTCCTGGCCATTGGAGATTTTGAGCCCTACACCAACTTTTCTAATCTGGTCCAGTAGGCACTTTTGCACTGCAACCCATTTGAAAGTTCTTCTGAAAATTCTTCCAAGTGTTTGGAGATGTCAGTGGATGCATACACTTCACCTTCAAGCAAAAACCCAGTGATGTTCTTTGAAAAAATTGAGTGAATCAACCTCTTTTGCATTCTGGTCCAAATTGGTGATTTGTACTGCAAACATGTTTTCCTTTGTTCTAATAACCCTGAGCTTTCTCCTACTTGTAGCACTCCCTACCAAACTCTTAAGTCCAGGAGATTGGGCTCATTGGAGATTTTGAAGTGCATGTTCTAAACCCTTTTTCTTTCTGCCCAAAACTGGAGTGTTGCAAAACTTGCACTATCAACTTTCTGTATTTGCCAAACTAATCTTACCACCATCTCATGCATATAAGGAGACACTGATCTGGAGATTTTGGCCACTCCAAGAGTTGCCTAAGTGCATCTAGCATTCTGTCGAACACCTGGTGTGCACAGTCTGTTTTGGCATGAGTTCCTTGTTTGCACTGTGGACTTGCTCCTATGACCCAACAATCATGTCCACTGATCTCCTAGCCACCCCTACCCTTGTTCTGTTCTTTGCCAGCCCCAACCAAGCTCTCTAGAGCGCACTGGCATTCCGTCGAGCACCTGCCGTGCGTGCTCTGGGCGCGCCCAGAGTGCACGTTTTTCACGCGCGCGCACTACGTCGACACGCCGCCCTACCGCACTCGACGCGACCCGACCCTGGCCCCCTCTGCATCGCTGAACCGCGCACTAGCCGCCCCCTGCTCCACGATCTCTCTGGCGCCCTGCTGCGCCGCTGGCCGCGCCCTTGGCGGCACGCCGGCGTCGGCAGCGGATTCCGCCGCGGACGGCGCCGCCCAAGCCACCGGCACACGACAGCTGCCTCAGAGCACAGGCCGCGCTTATCCTCCCACTCGTCGGAACGCGTTCGTCGCCGCCACGATGCCCTGCAACTACAGCAACGGCTGTCGCCAGCGATCCTATCTTCTACCGCCACGGTCCACCCTCGAGCGCCTATATAAAGGGAACCCCGAGCCCCCCGAGCACTCAGGCGACATCAGGCCCCCCCCGTAGAGCTCCCCTAGCAGTAGATTGACCGGAGAGGACCGCCCTCCCCAACTCCGGCCAGTTCGGCCGCCGCTAGGCTCCGGTGCGATTCGTCGCAACCGGCCACCCTCTCGCCCAACCAGCACCACCAGTCGCTCCCTCTGGTCCTTGCGGAGCTGCCCACCTGCTCATTTTCGATCAGAGACCACCGGAGCACAAAAAGCACTTCACCACCGTAGCTTTCCCCCGCCGCGGAGCTCGCCGCCGGCGATTCTTTCCACCTCCGACGACCCTTCAACCACCCAAAGGACCGCCTCGGTCTAGCCTTTCCATCCCCGCCCTTGGATGCCCGTGAGGTGCAGCCGTTCGTCGACGGCGATCGCCGGAGCCCCGCCACCGTTCGGGCGCCGAGAAAGGAGGGAGAAGGAGACCAGTCAAACCTGACTAGTGGGCCCTCTGGACCCACTGTCAGTGACCCGCGCAGCCGCCCTCTCTCTGTTTAAGTGAAGGCGCAAAACCCCGCGTGCGTTTCTCTGCTGCGTAAGCGTATTTCCCTCGAAGCGTTTTCCTTTTTCTGGTTTTATTTAAAAACAGAGTTTGACCAAACTTTGACTGGCTATAACTTTTAAAATAATACTCGAAATGAGTTGATTCTTTTTCCTATTTCTCTCAAATTTTATCTAGTTTATTTTAATATTTATTTCAAAAATATTTGAGACAGGTTTTAGTACTGTGTTTGAAATATTTGTATTTGTGTATTTTGCAAAATAGGATTTTTGGAGGAAAAGGAAAGCTTCCAATAAGTGCATCCTTTGCATACTCTTGAAGGCAAGCATTTCTGAACTGTGGCATAATATTTTGTTGTGGTGTTTGGATGCGATCACAACACCTTTTGACCCGGAGTGTGTGGTAGTTTATGTACCGATATGGTCTCGTGCATGAGTGCATTTTGGAGTTGTTTTGTGGTCAGCAAGTATACACTACTGATTTGGATCATCCTCGTGAGCTTCTCTTGCACACCGGTAGGAAGCCGGGAAAGTCGTGGTCTTGGGTAGACGCGAGCTTGTCCCTAATCCCTCGTCAAGACGAGTATGCCCGGCATAGCATGGTGAGGCTCGAGGAGCGGTGATTTATTTCACTAGTGGGAATATGGTTGGTGGATTCTTGGACCACCCGAGCCGGTTGTAGACTGAGTCTTGATCAATAGCTTCCTTTTGTTGGTACCACCACTTGTCCCTGCAGGGGACAGGGTATGGTTCAGTAGGTTGTCAACCCCTTTCCAAAGCACACACCATACAGAGAGGCCGGGATGAGGGTCCCATGGCCATGGATTAAAGCCAGTCATCCGGTATGGGGGCATGGGTGTTTCGGTTGTGGCCGAAGGGGATAGCTTCCCCAGTTTGCGCGTGGTATAAATTTTGTGATCCCATGCTACGTCGAGGTTGTAGCCTCCCCACTTAGAGTTTTGCTTGGCAGGTGTTGTGGGTGATTCCAGACACTGGTGAGTTAAGCTGGTGTGTGCAGGTCAGGTGTGTTTTCAATCAAAAGACCGTAGACGGAATTAGTCCCGAGGGACTAAGTAAACACGTTAGTCGTGGAAAATGGTACTCCCTCTGCAGAGGCTATATCCTGTTGGATAGTCTTGTTCTTGAGTAAAAACCACAGTCTGAGTTGAGTCTCAGTAACGGTATTTGGATGGAGAACGATTATTTTGGAACGTAGTAACGGTATTCAGATGGAGATACGGCTTGACTAGATTATCGGTTTTCGGATGGAGAAACGACTGTACTAAGTATTGTTTATGATTATGGCACGTATGGATTGTGATCTTTATTATTTTGGACTAACCATTATGTATTCGTTTGAGTATCCTTGGGATGGTTCTACCTCCTGGATATTCACTGTGATTATTCTCTTATAAGCCCTTTTCGTGGCGTCGCTCAGACGCCCGACTGCGGCATGCTTGTTGTTCATTTATCTTCTTGGAGCCCTTTATGTGGTGTCGCTCAGACGCCCGGCTGCGGCATTATTACTCTGCATTTTCCGCTCGAGGAGTCTTTCAGACACTCGTTTGGCACCTGTATTATTATTTCGCATTTTCCGCTCGAGGAGTCTTTCAGACACTCGTTTGGCACCTGTATTATTATTTCGCCTTTTCCGCTCGAGGAGTCTTTCAGACACTCGCTTGGCACCCAGTATTTTACCTTGAATTATTTTAACCACATGTGTGCATCATGGTGTTCGTATCTATTCGTGACAGACGTGTGATCGCATATTAACCCGGAGCATGTTATACCCGTGTTCTTAATGTTTGCGAGTATATTCAAACGTACTCACTGGCTTGTCCCTGGTTATTGTCTTGGCCAGATTCCTTGCTTGGAGATAAGCATCGCGGTGACGACCTCGGAACCCACGTGTTGACCTTTGTAGCCTCGCGAAGATAGGAGTTATCCTGGTCAGCTGTTCTTGTGGGAAATGGAGTTCCATAGACACAGATGTACCCAATCGCTTCCGCCCTCAACCACTAGCAAACCAAATGTTGTACTCCTAGGCCTAAATGGTCTTGTACTACATATTTTTGTACTTGCTTGGAATTCTTGTATCAAGTTGGTGCCTCATCAGCTAACAGTAATCCTGGGGCTGGTGAGCACACAGGTCGTTTTTCTGGGAATTTGTATCCCAAAATCTGGTCGTGACACAGACTCATCGTCATTGAAGCCTGGTTCAGGGTCTACTAAGGGAGTCCTGGTTAGGGGGTCCTCGGACTGCCGGACTATTGTGACACCCCAAAAATTTTGACCTTGTTTTATTAATTAAATTTTTTGCCAGGAAATAATTTTTTTCCACTTGTCAAGATTTACCTTTTTTTTATATTGTGGATTTTTCCTCTAGTGGAGAACTTTTCAAAAATATTGTTAGACTTGCCTACTCCCTCTATAAAACAATTTTTTTTATCAGTGGGTTTAATTGCAAGATTTGTTTTCTCAGAACATTATTCTTTTAAAATGATTTCTTTTGAATTTGGAGCCTGTTTTGCACTGCAACCATTTGAAAAATGCATTCAAAATTTCCACCAAAATTTGGGGATGTCATGTGGTGTTTCCACATCACTTTTATGCAAAAAAATATCTTTTGGTTATTGGAGATTTTGAGCTCTACATCAAAGTTTCAAATCTGGTCCAGTAGGCATTTTTGCACTACAACCTATTTAAATATTCCTTAAAAAATTCTTCCAAGTGTTTGGATATGTCAGTGGATGCATACGTTTCAACTTCATGCAAAAACCCAGTGATGTTCTTTGAAAGATTTGAGTGAATCAACCTCTTTCCCATTCCGGTCCAGTTTGATGATTTGTACTGCAACCCTATTTTATTCTGCTCTAATGCCCATGACACTTTTCCCTGCTTGAAGCCCTCCCTATAAAACCCAAGTCCAGGAGATTGGACCCATTGGAGGATTTTAAGTGCATACAATGAGACCATTTTCCTTCTGTCCAAAACTGGAGTTTTGCAAAACCTGCACTAACAAGTTTCTGGTTTTGCCCAAATGATCTTGCCATCATCTCCTACATCTAAAGAGACTCTGGTCTGGAGATTTTGACCACTCCAAGAGTTGCCTAAGTGCACTTGGCATTCTGTCGAACAGTTGGTGTGCACAGTCTGTTTTGGCTTGAGTTTTTAGGTTGCACGGTGGACTTGATCCCCTGACCCAGCAACCTTGTCCACTGAGCTCCTAGCTATCCCTATCCCTACCCTGTTAGTTGCCAGCCTCCCCCTCGCGCTCTAGGCTGCCTTGGCATTTCGTCGAGCATGTCCCGTGCGTGCTCTGGGCGCGCCCAGAGCGCACGTTTTGCACGCGCGCGCACTGAGCCGCCGCGTCGCACTGCCGCACTCGACACGACCCGTCCCTGGCCTCTGCTCGCCCGCTGAACCGCGCACTACGCTCGCCCACTCTCCACGCCACCCCTGGCCCCCTACAGCGCCGCTGGCAGAGCGTTTGGCGGCACGCCGGCGTCGGCAGCGAACCTCTGCCATGGACGGCGCCGCCCAAACCACACCAGCGCGCCAGCTGCCCCTGTGAACAGCTCAAGCTTATCCCGAAGCTCGTCGGCAAGCACTCGTCGCCGCCACGTCGCCCTGCAGCTACAGCACGGCTGTCGCCGGCAATCTTATCCTCAGCCGCCGCGGTCCAACCTCGAGCGCCTATTTAAGGGATCCCCGAACTAGTTCAAAACCTCAGGCGACCCCAGACTTTTCCCCTAGTTCTCCCCTAGCAGTGGATTGGCCCGGAGAAGCCCTCTTCCCCAACTCCGTCCGGTTCGGCCGCCGCCGAGCTCCGGTGCAATACGTCGCAGCCAGCCACTCTCTCACCCAACCAACGCCACCAATCGCTTCCTCTTGCCCTTGCGGAGCTGCCCAGCAACTCAACCTCGATCGGAGACCACCGGAGCCCAAAACTCACTCCACCCCCGTAGTCCCCTCCGCCGCGGAGCTCGCCGCCGGCGATTTCTTCCATCACCGACAACCCAGCGACCACCGAGAGGACCGCTCCGGTCTAGCGGGTCCATCCCTGCCCTCAGGTGCCCTCGAGGAGCTGCCGTTCGTCGCCGGCGATCACCGGAGTCCCGCTCCCGTCGGGCAGAGAAGAGGAGGGAGAGGGAAGAACGGTCAAACCTGACCAGTGGGCCCTCTGGACCCACTGTCAGTGACCCGCGCGCTGTCTTCTCTGTTTTAAGTGAAGGCGCATAAGTCCCGAGTACGTCTCCTCTGCTGCGAAAGCGTATTCTCCCCGAAGCGTTTTCTTTTTCTGGATTTTTGTTAAAAACAGAAGTTTGACTTATCTTTGACCGGCTATAACTTTTGAAATAAAACTCGAAATGAGTTGATTCCTTTTCCTACCTCTCTCAAATTTCATCTAGTTTATTTTAAGTTTTATTTCAAAATTATTTGAGACAACTTTTTGTACTGTGTTTGAAATATTTGTTATTTGAATATTTCTCAAAATAGGATTTTTGGAGAGGAGAGAAAGCTTCCAAAAAGTGCACCCTTTGCATACTCTTGAAGGCAAGCATTTCTGAACTCTGGCATAATATTTTGTGTGGTGTTTTGATACGGTTACAACACCACTTTGACTTGGAGCATACGTTATTCTTATGTAACGGCATAGTCACATGCATGAAAGGATATTGGGGTTTTTCCTTGCTGTTGTAGATGGTTATGCTGGTGAAATGATTATCCTCGTGCTCATGCATACCGGAAGGAAGCCGGGGAAAGTCGTGGTCTTGGGTAGACACGAGCTTGTCCCTAGTTTCTCGTCAGGACGAGTGTGTCCGGTATGGCATGATGAGTTTTGGTGAGCGGTGACGCTGTCTGTCATTGGCAACATTTGTTCTGGTTAAGCAAATCATTCGGAGAATACTTGGACCACCTGAGTCGGTCATGGGTCGAGACTTGTTTAGTAGCTTTCACTTCTTGTTTTGTACTACCACCGGTCCCTGCCATGGGTAGGGTATGGTTCAGTTAGTCGTACAGAGAGGCCATGGTGGAAGATACCGGGTGCATCCGGTAGGCATGCCACCTGGTCCGGGGGCATGGGTGTTTCCGGTTGGGACCGAGAGGGGGGCACCCCTTAGAGCGCGCGTATATAAATTTGATCCCATGCTACGTCGAGGTTGTAGCCTCCCCACTTAGAGTTTTGCTTGACGGGTGTCGTGGGTGATTCCAAACACCGGTAAGTTAAGCTGGTGTGTGCAGGTCAGGCGTGTTTTCAATTAAAAGTCCGTAGGTGGAATTTGTCCCGAAGGGCTAAATAAATCCGTTACTCGTGGGTAAATAGTACACCCTCTGCAGAGGATATATCCATTCGGATAGCCATATTCATGGGTAAGGACCCCAGTCCAAGGTGGGTCATGTGACGGTTTTTGGATGGAGAACGGCTAAACTAGATCATAGTAACGGTATTCGGATGGAGAACGGCTAAACTAGAATCTGGTGACGTGTAACACCCCGCATGTAACTTGCCATATTTGTAACTCCGACTCTTGCCATTTCCGGCTATGTGATATGTTTTTCCCTCCGTTGTCGGGTTTTGGTTTTCGTTTTGTATTTTGGTCATGTCATGCATTTTTTATATCATGTCATCATGTGCATTGCATTCGCATACGTGTTCGTCTCATGCATCCGAGCATTTTCCCCGTTGTCCGTTTTCCAATCCGGCGCTCCTATCTCCCCCGGTGCACCCCTCTAGTTTTCTTTCGTGTGCGTGTGTCAAACTTTCTCGGAATGGACCGAGGCTTGTCAAGTGGTCTTAATATACCACCCGGAGTCTACCGGTCAAGTTTCGTTCCATTCGGAGGTCGTTTGGTACTCCAACGGTTAACCGGGCATCCGCAAAGTCCATTTGAGTGTCCAGCAAAAACCCCCTCCAAAACCAGCCCAAAGCCCACCAAACTCTCTTCCATGCTCTAGGTCGTTCGATCACGATCGTGTGGGCGAAAACCGCACCTCATTTGGAGTCTCCTAGCTCCCTCTACCTATAAATGAGTGGACATCCCGAAAAACGAAATCTCAGACGAACCCTAACCCTCTCCCTCCGCGCCGCGCCGGACGCGTCCGCCCGCGCCGGACACGTCCGCTGCCACGCCCCGGCGAATCCGCTGTTGCCACGTGTCCCGCCGGCCTCTCCCTCC
>NC_057814.1:69924473-69926883 GCF_018294505.1 Triticum aestivum | reverse complement strand
CGGGCCCCGCCGCCGGACCCGCCGCCCCCGGGTCCCCTCCTCCTCCGCCGACGCCCGAGACCGTCGCCCCCTCCTCTCCTAGCTCCGGCCACGGCGAGCAAACTCCGGCCAGATCCGATCCAGAGAAATCGTGCGTTGACTTTTCCCGTTCTCAAAAATCCTCTAAGTCATTTTATTTTACATTAAGTGCTCCTATTCGAGATGCCATAACTTTGTGCATGTAGCTCCGATTCATGCGTATAATATGTCAAATTGTTCGTCACGTGATGCTCTTCATTTTATTCAATTGCACCATTTTCATTAGAGGTTATCTTGATGCCCAAATCTTCGTTGGAAGAGGGCTAGTTGCTGTTAATCTCTGGTTCTTATCAGAACTTGGAGATTTGTCATTTTTGTATCATTTAATCTGTGCATCTTTTGAGCATGAGCTCTACATGTGTTTTGAAGTATGCCATGCCATCTTTCCACTGATATAGTCCATGTAATTTTTTTGGTCTTTGTGGTGACTAGCACAAGCATGCAAAGTAGGCCCCGTAATATTTCTGATTTCAGGGACTTAGTGATTTCTCTAAGTCCTCGTCTGCTGTAATTTTGTTGCCATGTAAACTTGATGCTAGAGAGAGATCCATGCATAGTTTGGAGATGTTCAGTAAGGATGTTTTGTGGCTATAGTTGTAATTGATCCATTCCTGCAATTGTTTGCAATTTGAGAGCAACATAGCATGACTCAATCTTGCTCTACTTTTGCTATAAAATATTTCTGGCAGATTCTTAACATGATATGCATGTTTGCCAAGCTTATTGTAGTTTATCCACACATGCTATGAATTTGTTCTTGCCATGGATAGCTTCATAAACATGCCATCTTGCAGTATGTATGCTTGGTTTTTCATGCATTGCTCTGTAGTGAGTGCATCATGCTCACAAAGAGGCCTACATATTAATATTTCTGCCATGCTCTGTTTTCTGCTATGTTTACATGCTTGCCATAATTTCTTCGGGTCCTTTTTGGCTTATGGTCATTAAGGGACTTTTGTCATGTGCATTTAGTAGAACACTACCATGCCTTGTATTGCTATGTTAAGTTCCTGTAGCATGTTGATTGCGTGCTCTAAACATTGCTACCTGATGATGATTTCTGCCATGTCCAGTTTTTCACTAAGTCTGTGAACCTGTAATCTTTTGCACTTTTGCCATGCTTGTTTGAGCTTGATATGTTGTGAACTAGCAGTAGCTCAGTGTTCATCTTTTGTCAAGCATCTCCTGTAGATTACTGCCATGTGCTTTGTTGCTATGTTGGGATGCTGTAGTATTGTTACTTGTTGTATTTTAAGTGCTATCTTGCTGTTTATCGCAGATTAGTGTCATTCTTGTTTTGCTTGCCATTTGCAAACCGTGCATCCGATTCCGGTGATCTTTATATCGATTTCGACCGAAATCATCTCATCTTTCCAGTGGCATGCTTGGTTTGCCAAGTTACTGCCATGTTCATCATTTTCCTTCCGGAGCACGCATATGCATCGCATATTATAACCTGCATATCATACATGTCTTGCATCATGTTGCTTGCGCATTCCTCGTTGTTGATTGTGGTTCCATTTGTTTGTATTCTCGTCTTGGGTAGAGCCGGGAGACGAGTTCATGATCGAGGAACCTGTCGAGTACACTTACGAGGATCAAGCTTTCGACAACTCTGAGAACCTTGCAGGCAAGATGACCACCCCTCGAAATCACTTCTATCTTTGCTATGCTAGTTGTTTCGCTCTATTGCCATGCTCCGCTACCTATCACTTGCTATATCATGTCTCCTATTTCAGCCATGTCAGCCCTAACCATCCTTTCCTAGCAAACCGTTGTTTGGCTATGTTACCGCTTTTGCTCAGCCCCTCTTATAGCGTTGCTAGTTGCAGGTGAAGTTGAAGTTTGTTCCATGTCGGAACATGGATATGATGGGATATCACAATATCTCTTATTTTATTAATGCATCTATATGTTTTGGTAAAGGGTGGGAGGCTCGGCCTTATGCCTGGTGATTTGTTCCACTCTTGCCGCCCTAGTACTGTTATACCGGGATTATGTTCCTTGAGTTCGCGTTCCTTACACGGTCGGGTGATTATGGGACCCCCTTGACAGTTCGCCTTGAATAAAACTCCTCCAGCATGGCCCAACTTTGGTTTTACTATTTGCCGCCTAAGCCTTTTCCCCCGGGTTTTCGCGAGCCCGAGGGTCATCTTATTTTAACCCCCCCCCCCCGGGCCAGTGCTCCTTCGAGTGTTGGTCCGAACTGAGCAGACTGCGGGGCCCCCTCCTGGAAACTCGAGGTCTGGTTTTACTCGTAGGATGTCTCATCCGGTGTGCCCTGAGAACGAGATATGTGCAGCTCCTATCGGGATTTGTCGGCACATTCGGG
>NC_057814.1:69917083-69924463 GCF_018294505.1 Triticum aestivum | reverse complement strand
AGTGCTCCTTCGAGTGTTGGTCCGAACTGAGCAGACTGCGGGGCCCCCTCCTGGAAACTCGAGGTCTGGTTTTACTCGTAGGATGCCTCATCCGGTGTGCCCTGAGAACGAGATATGTGCAGCTCCTATCGGGATTTGTCGGCACATTCGGGCGGCTTTGCTGGTCTTGTTTTACCATTGTCGAGATGTCTTGTAAACCGGGATTCCGAGACAGATCGGGTCTTTCCGGGAGAAGGTTTATCCTTCGTTGACCGTGAGAGCTTATGATGGGCTAAGTTGGGACACCCCTGCAGGGTAATATCTTTCGAAAGCCGTGCCCGCGGTTATGAGGCAGATGGGAATTTGTTAATGTCCGGTTTTAGATAACTTGTCACTTGACCCAATTAAAATACACCAAGTGCGTGTGTAGCCGTGATGGTCTCTTCTCGGTGGAATCCGGGAAGTGAACACGGTCTGTGTTATGTTTGACGTAAGTAGGTGTTCAGGACCTCTTCTTGGTCATTGCTAGATGACGTCCGTTCCTTTGCTTCTCTTCTCGCTCTCATTTGCGCAAGTTAGCCACCATATATGTTTTGCCGCTGCAGCTCCACCTCTTTGCACCTCTTGTCCTATAAGCTTAAATAGTCTTGATCTCGCGGGCGTGAGATTGCTGAGTCCCCGTGACTCACAGATACTTCCAACAACAGTTGCAGGTGCCGACGATGCCAGTGCAGACGATGGCGTCGATCTCAAGTGGGAGTTCGACGAGGAACGTGGTCGTTATTATGTGTCTTTTCCTGATGATCAGTAGTGGAGCCCAGTTGGGACGATCGGGGATCTAGCATTTGGGGTTGTCTTATTTTCATCTGGATTTTGACCGTACTCGGTCTATATGATTGAGTTTTGGATGATGTATGAATGATATTTATGTATTGTGTGAAGTGGCGATTGTAAGCCAACTCTTTATCCCATTCTCGTTCATTACATGGGATTGTGTGAAGATGACCCTTCTTGCGACAAAACCACTATGCGGTTATGCCTCTAAGTCGTGCCCCGACACGTGGGAGATATAGCCGTATCGTGGGTGTTACAAGTTGGTAATCAGAGCCATCCCCGACTTAGGAGCCCCCTGCTTGATCGAATCGCTGACGTTGTTGAGTCTAGAATAAAAATGTTTTGAGTCTTAGGATTATTTATATCGTAGAGTAGGATTCTTTTACTCCTCGGTCCCTTCGTCGCTCTGGTGAGGTCTCCTGACGTAGAAGTTTTGACTACTCTCTCCTCAAATTTCACTAAAATTTTTTTTAGGATCACGCGGGTATCTTGGAATCGTTCCGATCGATTTGTGACGAGAACATTGTTCTTGGTGCCTTCTGTCATTTAGGGGTTGTGGCAGTGTCCCGGGGAGTTGAGCTCCGAGGTGTTGTCGTCACAATTTTATCGTTGCAGTTCTGGAATACCTGAGTTTCGCCGACATCGAAATCTCTTTTATGCAGTTGTTGGTGAGATCACCTCGACGCCACCCAGTACTGGGGCGGGAGTTCGGGAGTATTGCCATAACTTGTATAACAGATGTTTTTCGAAGGTTGAGGTAAACGATTTCCGAAGGTTTCTTGGTTATGTGTTGACGGATGGATACAGCTGGATCTAGGGATTGTTAGTTTGGGTGATATATTTTGTGTCCCCTGTATCCCCTACACCAGATTGCATAACCAGAAAGTTTCGGGAGTTTATAAGTGGGAATTCTAGTAGCCTTAGGATTTTTTTCCGACAGACGCATGATATGAGATTGGGGTTCGACGTCTAGTGGTCCGCCTGTATACGGTTGATTTTACAGTGGTCTCGTTGTGTCTTAAAGAGTCCATGGCTTTGCCGACTTGGGGACGCTTCGTATGTCATGTGCACAACCTTGTACATGATGGTGCTGTACGATTGAGCCCGTGTGGGCCCCACCATGAAAACTTCGGACGAAATATGTATCATATGTTTGTTCCGGCTTATTCTGCAAGCCAATACTTGGTTTTATTTTGTATTGTGGTATTCGAGTTCCCTTCGAATTCATATGTTCATTCCATATCTTTTTCAAGTGGCTTCTCAACTTATGGAAGTGTGATGATTTACTACGGAAGTCATTCGTTCATCTTCGTTCGAATGTTTTTTTGTGAAGACTATATGTTGCAATTTCTGTCCGTTGATTCTACTTTTCTTTTGTCTATCAAGAGGCTAACGGATGTCACCCTCTTCAGGATGGCTCCGCCAACGCGTCAGAATCCGGATCGCAACGAAGGGAGTCAAGCAAACCCTCCGCCACCACCTCCACCTCCGGAGGCATGGCAAGCAATCATGGCAGCCACCAACGCCAATGCTCAGATGATTCTGCAACTCTTGCAAGAACGTACTCAAGGGCAAGGCAATCAAGACAATCAAGGTCAAGGCAACAATCAGTTTCACTTTGCCACTCTCAACCAGTTTCTCGCAAATCAGCCCAAGTCTTTCAGCTACTGTGCCGAGGCCACGGATGCCGATGATTGGCTCGTGGACATCAACAAGCATTTTGAATGTAGCAATGTCAGGCCTGAGGACTTTGTCAAGTTCGCTTCTTTCCAGCTCAAGGACCAAGCTGCTGATTGGTTTCAGCAATACAAAGATTCCAGAGGAGGTCGTGTGATCACTTGGACTGACTTCTGTCGGGACTTCAAAGCGCACCACATTCCACAAAGTGTTGTTGAGAGCAAGCGTGAGGAGTTCCGCAATCTCAAGCAAGGAAACATGTCTGTGTATCAATACAACATTCAGTTTCAGAAACTTGCTCGCTTCGCTAAACAAGACGTTCCTGATGAGAAGAGCATGATCTATCACTTCAGAGGTGGCCTTAAAGAGGATCTACAGTTAGCTCTCGTTCTTGTTGAGCCTACTCAGTTTGATCAATTCTACAATATGGCACTGAAGCAAGAGGCGGCCCAACTCAAGTGTGAGGCTTCTAAGAAGAGAGTCAGAGACGCAGTTCAGTCTTCTTCTTCCCCACTTGTGTCAGCTAAGCAACAGAAGTTCTGGTTGCCTCCTCCTCCGTTTCGTCAGCCTTACCAGCAGAAGAACAAAGGTGGCCATAGTTCTTCCAACTCTTCCAACTCTGGCTATCAGATCAAGTCTCAGAATCAAGCTCCAAAGTCCAATGCTCCTTATCACCGTCCACTCTCAGAGGTGACTTGCAACAAATGTCAGCAGAAAGGTCACTATGCTAACAAGTGCTTCAACCAGAGGCGTCTTCCTCCTCCTCCTCCTGTCAGATCTTCCAGCAATGCAGTGGTCAAGCATAATCCAAAGTCTGCTAAGGAGAACATGATGAATGCAGCCCAAGCGGAGGAATCTACTGATGTGATAATGGGTAATCTCTCAGTTAATGATATTCCTGAAAAAGTTCTTTTTGATACTGGTGCATCGCATTCTTTCTTGTCATACCCATTTGCATCGAAGCACAATGTTGACACAGAGATTTTATCCAAAGTTATGCAAGTTGTTTCTCCGGGAAAGCTTTTGTCGTCTAGTTTGGTTGCTCCCGATGTTTCCATCAAGATGGGTGACTATAAATTTCAGTCTTCTCCAATTGTCCTTGGTGACTCGGATATTGATCTTATTCTCGGGATGGACTGGCTTTCTAAGCACAAGGCTCATCTTGATTGTGCTGCCAGAGAAATTCCATTGACACACTCGTCTGAGGATGTGATTATTTTTGCCGCTCGTGACGAAACCATTCGGTTTTTCTCTCTTAATGAGAAGGGCGAATTGGATGCCATATCTCAAATTCCAGTCGTTTGCGAGTATCAAGATGTTTTTCCAGAAGAGCTTCCGGGTATGCCTCCGCACCGGCCAGTTGAGTTCGTTATCGAACTAGAGCCTGGTACTGTACCCGTTTGCAAGCGTCCATACAAGCTTGGACCAAACGAGCTGAAGGAATTGAAGAAGCAACTCGATGAACAAGAACGTCTGGGTTTGATCAGACCGAGTTCTTCTCCATGGGGTTGTGGTGTTCTTTTTGTCAAGAAGAAGGATGGCACGGACCGACTTTGTGTCGACTACCGTCCATTGAACAAGAAGACAATCAAGAACAAGTACCCACTTCCCAACATCAATGAGCTATTTGAGCAACTCAAAGGGGCTAAAGTATTCTCGAAGCTTGACCTTCGTATGGGGTATCATCAGATTCGCATTCGTGAAGAAGATATTCCCAAGATAGCATTCAGAACGAGCTTTGGTTCTTATGAATATACTGTCGTGTCTTTCGGCCTTGTCAATGCTCCTCCGGTGTTCTCTCGGATGATGAATTTCATCTTCAACCCCTATACCAATGAATTCGTTCTGGTGTATCTCGATGATATCTTGGTCTTCTCCAAGAATAAGCAGGATCATGCCAAACATTTGCGATTGGTGCTCGACAAGCTCAGAGAGTATCAATTCTATGCGAAGTTCTCCAAATGTGAGTTTTGGCTCGATGAAGTTCTTTTCCTTGGTCACATCATCTCCGCCAAAGGCATCGCTGTTAACCCCGAGAAGGTGTCCGCAGTTCTGGATTGGGAACCTCCTCAAAATGTCAAACAGCTCCGCAGTTTCCTGGGTCTTGCAAGCTATTGCCGAAGATTCGTTGAGAATTTCTCCAAGATTGCAAAACCTCTTTCCAACCTCTTGCAGAAGCATGTGAAGTATGTCTGGTCTCCTGAGTGTGAAGTCGCTTTCAACACTCTCAAACAGAAACTAGTCACAGCTCCTGTCTTGACTCCTCCTGATGAATCCAAGCCGTATGAAGTTTTCTGTGATGCTTCTCTCCAAGGTCTCGGTGCTGTGTTAATGCAAGAGAAGAAAGTTGTGGCTTATACCTCTCGGCAGTTGAAGCCCAACGAGAAGAACTACCCCACTCACGATCTTGAGTTGGCAGCAGTTGTCCATGCTTTGGTTACGTGGAGACATCTCTTGTTGGGAAGACAAGTGGACATTTTCACTGATCACAAGAGCCTCAAGTATATCTTCACTCAGCCCAACCTCAATCTCAGGCAGACTCGATGGGTCGAAATGATTCAAGAGTACAATCCGAGTATTGAATATACTCCAGGCAAGGCTAATGTCATTGCAGATGCTTTAAGCAGGAAAGCTTATTGCAACAGTTTGATCCTCAAGCCTTTCCAGCCGGATCTTTGTGAAGCTTTCCGCAAGCTGAATCTCCAAGTTGTTCCTCAAGGCTTTCTTGCCAACCTCATAGTATCTCCTACTTTCGAAGATCAAATTCGTGAGGCACAACTCCTTGATGCCATGGTGAAGAAGGTGAAACGTGGTATCGACAAGGGTCTTTCCAAATACAAGTGCTATCGCATTGATGACATAGACACTTTGTTCTTCGAGGACCGGATTATGGTTCCGAAAGGTGATCTAAGGAAAGTCATAATGAACGAGGCACACAATTCTCTCCTTTCCATTCATCCTGGAAGTATGAAGATGTATCATGACCTCAAGCAGTCGTATTGGTGGACTCAAATGAAGCGAGAAATTGCTCAATTCGTGAATGAATGTGATGTCTGCCGAAGAGTGAAAGCAGAACACCAACGACCAGCTGGTCTCCTCCAACCTCTTGCTATTCCGGAATGGAAGTTTGATCATATCGAAATGGACTTCGTGACTGGATTTCCCAAATCCAAGCGCCGAAATGATGCTATCTTCGTTGTCATTGACAAGCTCTCTAAAGTGGCTCATTTCCTTCCTATCAAAGAATCCATCACAACAGCTCAGCTGGCAGAGCTCTACACCTCAAGAATTGTCTCCTTGCACGGCATTCCACAATTGATTTCTTCAGATCGTGGAAGCATCTTCACCTCTAAGTTCTGGGACTCCTTCCAGAAGGCCATGGGCACTAACATTCGCTTCAGCACAGCTTTCCATCCTCAAACTAGTGGCCAAGTCGAGCGAGTCAATCAAATTCTTGAAGATATGCTCAGGGCTTGTGTCATTTCCTTTGGCATGAAATGGGAAGATTGTCTCCCTTATGCTGAATTCTCCTACAACAACAGCTTCCAAGCGAGTTCGGGCAAGGCCCCATTCGAGATTCTCTATGGCAGAAAGTGCCGTACTCCTCTCAATTGGTCAGAGACTGGTGAACGCCAACTTCTTGGCAATGACTTAATCACTGAAGCTGAAGAAATGTGTAAAGTCATCCGTGATAATCTCAAAGCCGCGCAATCGCGCCAGAAGAGCTACTATGATAGTAAGCATCGTGATTTGGCTTTCGAGATCGGAGACCATGTCTACCTCCGCGTCTCTCCAATGAAAGGCACTCGTCGCTTCGGTATCAAAGGGAAGCTTGCCCCTAGATACGTGGGTCCTTTCAAGATCATTGGCAAAAGAGGCGACCTAGCCTATCAACTTGAGCTTCCTTCCAACTTCGCGAAAGTGCACGATGTGTTCCACGTGTCACAGCTCCGCAAGTGCTTCAAGACGCCTGAGCGCACTATCGACTTCGAAGAGATTGACCTTCAAGAAGATTTGTCTTATCATGAGCACCCCGTTGCTATTCTTGAGGAAACTGAGCGCAAGACTCGCAACAAGTCTATCAAATTCCTGAAAGTGAAGTGGTCGCACCATTCTGACCGGGAAGCCACCTGGGAACGCGAGGACCATCTCCGTTCCGAATATCCGGAGTTCTTTCAGTCCTAGATCTCGGGACGAGATCCTCTCGTAGTGGTGGAGTGTTGTAACACCCCGCATGTAACTTGCCATATTTGTAACTCCGACTCTTGCCATTTCCGGCTATGTGATATGTTTTTCCCTCCGTTGTCGGGTTTTGGTTTTCGTTTTGTATTTTGGTCATGTCATGCATTTTTTATATCATGTCATCATGTGCATTGCATTCGCATACGTGTTCGTCTCATGCATCCGAGCATTTTCCCCGTTGTCCGTTTTCCAATCCGGCGCTCCTATCTCCCCCGGTGCACCCCTCTAGTTTTCTTTCGTGTGCGTGTGTCAAACTTTCTCGGAATGGACCGAGGCTTGTCAAGTGGTCTTAATATACCACCCGGAGTCTACCGGTCAAGTTTCGTTCCATTCGGAGGTCGTTTGGTACTCCAACGGTTAACCGGGCATCCGCAAAGTCCATTTGAGTGTCCAGCAAAAAACCCCTCCAAAACCAGCCCAAAGCCCACCAAACTCTCTTCCATGCTCTAGGTCGTTCGATCACGATCGTGTGGGCGAAAACCGCACCTCATTTGGAGTCTCCTAGCTCCCTATACCTATAAATGAGTGGACATCCCGAAAAACGAAATCTCAGACGAACCCTAACCCTTTCCCTCCGCGCCGCGCCGGACACGTCCGCCGCCGCGCCCCGGCGAATCCGCTGTTGCCACGTGTCCCGCCGGCCTCTCC
>NC_057814.1:69870351-69916586 GCF_018294505.1 Triticum aestivum | reverse complement strand
CGGGCCCCGCCGCCGGACCCGCCGCCCCCGGGTCCCCTCCTCCTCCGCCGACGCCCGAGACCGTCGCCCCCTCCTCTCCTAGCTCCGGCCACGGCGAGCAAACTCCGGCCAGATCCGATCCAGAGAAATCGTGCGTTGACTTTTCCCGTTCTCAAAAATCCTCTAAGTCATTTTATTTTACATTAAGTGCTCCTATTCGAGATGCCATAACTTTGTGCATGTAGCTCCGATTCATGCGTATAATATGTCAAATTGTTCGTCACGTGATGCTCTTCATTTTATTCAATTGCACCATTTTCATTAGAGGTTATCTTGATGCCCAAATCTTCGTTGGAAGAGGGCTAGTTGCTGTTAATCTCTGGTTCTTATCAGAACTTGGAGATTTGTCATTTTTGTATCATTTAATCTGTGCATCTTTTGAGCATGAGCTCTACATGTGTTTTGAAGTATGCCATGCCATCTTTCCACTGATATAGTCCATGTAATTTTTTTGGTCTTTGTGGTGACTAGCACAAGCATGCAAAGTAGGCCCCGTAATATTTCTGATTTCAGGGACTTAGTGATTTCTCTAAGTCCTCGTCTGCTGTAATTTTGTTGCCATGTAAACTTGATGCTAGAGAGAGATCCATGCATAGTTTGGAGATGTTCAGTAAGGATGTTTTGTGGCTATAGTTGTAATTGATCCATTCCTGCAATTGTTTGCAATTTGAGAGCAACATAGCATGACTCAATCTTGCTCTACTTTTGCTATAAAATATTTCTGGCAGATTCTTAACATGATATGCATGTTTGCCAAGCTTATTGTAGTTTATCCAAACATGCTATGAATTTGTTCTTGCCATGGATAGCTTCATAAACATGCCATCTTGCAGTATGTATGCTTGGTTTTTCATGCATTGCTCTGTAGTGAGTGCATCATGCTCACAAAGAGGCCTACATATTAATATTTCTGCCATGCTCTGTTTTCTGCTATGTTTACATGCTTGCCATAATTTCTTCGCGTCCTTTTTGGCTTATGGTCATTAAGGGACTTTTGTCATGTGCATTTAGTAGAACACTACCATGCCTTGTATTGCTATGTTAAGTTCCTGTAGCATGTTGATTGCGTGCTCTAAACATTGCTACCTGATGATGATTTCTGCCATGTCCAGTTTTTCACTAAGTCTGTGAACCTGTAATCTTTTGCACTTTTGCCATGCTTGTTTGAGCTTGATATGTTGTGAACTAGCAGTAGCTCAGTGTTCATCTTTTGTCAAGCATCTCCTGTAGATTACTGCCATGTGCTTTGTTGCTATGTTGGGATGCTGTAGTATTGTTACTTGTTGTATTTTAAGTGCTATCTTGCTGTTTATCGCAGATTAGTGTCATTCTTGTTTTGCTTGCCATTTGCAAACCGTGCATCCGATTCCGGTGATCTTTATATCGATTTCGACCGAAATCATCTCATCTTTCCAGTGGCATGCTTGGTTTGCCAAGTTACTGCCATGTTCATCATTTTCCTTCCGGAGCACGCATATGCATCGCATATCATAACCTGCATATCATACATGTCTTGCATCATGTTGCTTGCGCATTCCTCGTTGTTGATTGTGGTTCCATTTGTTTGTATTCTCGTCTTGGGTAGAGCCGGGAGACGAGTTCATGATCGAGGAACCTGTCGAGTACACTTACGAGGATCAAGCTTTCGACAACTCTAAGAACCTTGCAGGCAAGATGACCACCCCTCGAAATCACTTCTATCTTTGCTATGCTAGTTGTTTCGCTCTATTGCCATGCTCCGCTACCTATCACTTGCTATATCATGTCTCCTATTTCAGCCATGTCAGCCCTAACCATCCTTTCCTAGCAAACCGTTGTTTGGCTATGTTACCGCTTTTGCTCAGCCCCTCTTATAGCGTTGCTAGTTGCAGGTGAAGTTGAAGTTTGTTCCATGTCGGAACATGGATATGATGGGATATCAAAATATCTCTTATTTTATTAATGCATCTATATGTTTTGGTAAAGGGTGGAAGGCTCGGCCTTATGCCTCGTGATTTGTTCCACTCTTGCCGCCCTAGTACTGTTATACCGGGATTATGTTCCTTGAGTTCGCGTTCCTTACACGGTCGGGTGATTATGGGACCCCCTTGACAGTTCGCCTTGAATAAAACTCCTCCAGCATGGCCCAACTTTGGTTTTACTATTTGCCGCCTAAGCCTTTTCCCCCGGGTTTTCGCGAGCCCGAGGGTCATCTTATTTTAACCCCCCCCCCCGGGCCAGTGCTCCTTCGAGTGTTGGTCCGAACTGAGCAGACTGCGGGGCCCCCTCCTGGAAACTCGAGGTCTGGTTTTACTCGTAGGATGTCTCATCCGGTGTGCCCTGAGAACGAGATATGTGCAGCTCCTATCGGGATTTGTCGGTACATTCGGGCGGCTTTGCTGGTCTTGTTTTACCATTGTCGAGATGTCTTTAAACCGGGATTCCGAGACTGATCGGGTCTTTCCGGGAGAAGGTTTATCCTTCGTTGACCGTGAGAGCTTATGATGGGCTAAGTTGGGACACCCCTGCAGGGTAATATCTTTCGAAAGCCGTGCCCGCGGTTATAAGGCAGATGGGAATTTGTTAATGTCCGGTTTTAGATAACTTGTCACTTGACCCAATTAATATACACCAAGTGCGTGTGTAGCCGTGATGGTCTCTTCTCGGCGGAATCCGGGAAGTGAACACGGTCTGTGTTATGTTTGACGTAAGTAGGTGTTCAGGACCTCTTCTTGGTCATTGCTAGATGACGTCCGTTCCTTTGCTTCTCTTCTCGCTCTCATTTGCGCAAGTTAGCCACCATATATGTTTTGCCGCTGCAGCTCCACCTCTTTGCACCTCTTGTCCTATAAGCTTAAATAGTCTTGATCTCGCGGGCGTGAGATTGCTGAGTCCCCGTGACTCACAGATACTTCCAACAACAGTTGCAGGTGCCGACGATGCCAGTGCAGACGATGGCGTCGATCTCAAGTGGGAGTTCGACGAGGAACGTGGTCGTTATTATGTGTCTTTTCCTGATGATCAGTAGTGGAGCCCAGTTGGGACGATCGGGGATCTAGCATTTGGGGTTGTCTTATTTTCATCTGGATTTTGACCGTACTCGGTCTATATGATTGAGTTTTGGATGATGTATGAATGATATTTATGTATTGTGTGAAGTGGCGATTGTAAGCCAACTCTTTATCCCATTCTCGTTCATTACATGGGATTGTGTGAAGATGACCCTTCTTGCGACAAAACCACTATGCGGTTATGCCTCTAAGTCGTGCCCCGACACGTGGGAGATATAGCCGTATCGTGGGTGTTACATGACGGTCTTCGGATGGAGAAACGGATTTACCAGAACATTGTTTATGACCTGTGACATGAGGTTTATGATTATTATTATTGTGGACTAACCATTTACTTTATTTTGCAATTATTGAGTATCCCTGGGACGGTTCTACCTCCTGGATATTCACTGTGATTACTCTTTCATAAGCCCTGTATGTGGTGTCGCTCAGACGCCCGACTGCGGCATGCTTGTTGTTTATTTATTCTTTTATAAGCCCTTTATGTGGTGTCGCTCAGACGCCCGACTGCGGCATTGTTAATTTAATTGCAACCTTTCGAGGAGTCCTTTCAGACACTCGGTCAGTGCATTCTATTTTTACTCCCGTATTGCATGTCCGTATTTTCTCTGCATGCGAGCATCACAGACTTTCATGGCAGGCGTTGTGATCCTAAATATCCCGGAGCATGTTTGTTATATTATACCCGTGTTCTTAATTTTTGCGAGTACATTCAAACGTACTCACTGGCTTGTCCCTGGCTATTGTCTTGGCCAGATTCCTTGCTTGGAGATAAGCATCGCGATGACAGCCCTGGAACCTACCCAACGACGGTAGCAGCCTCGCGAAGATAGGAGTTATCCTGGTCAGCTATTCTTGTGGGAAATGGAGTCCCATAGACGCAGATAAACCACAAACCGCTTCCGCCATCAACCACTAGAAACCAAGTGTTGTACTCCTAGGCCACAATGGTCTTGTACTACATATTTTGTACCTTGCTTGGAATTCTTGTATTAAGTTGGTGCCTCATCAGCTAACAGTAATCCTGGGGCTGGTGAGCACAAAGGCCGTTTTCTGGGAAATTTATATCCCAAAAATCCGGTCGTGACAGACTTGGTATCAGAGCCAGGCTGACCATTGGCTAATCCTATCTTAGCCAGGTCAATAAACCTAGGTTAACCAAACCACCAGACCTTAGCCTAACCCCTGTCAAGCTTCCCGCGTAAGATAGCCCCATAGTGACCCGACGCCTTTTCGGTGGACGGTGCCCAACCTATCAGCCTAGCCCGTCGATCACGCGCCAGTGACCGACACCCAACCTGTCTCAATCGCAAGCGTGCGGAGGAAGACTCCGTCCCCTTTTCCTATAAAAAGGGCATGCTAGCCTCAACCCAGCACAGCACAACCTCTTTCCCCAAACCAAGCCACGATGCCTGGCCCCATTGTTCACAATGAGACCACAGCAACCAACCTTGGAGGTTTTGTGACCGTGCTCACAAACCTCACCCGCCGTGCCTATGCGTTAGAAGAACCCCCTGAATATGTTGTGTACCAAGGACCCATGTACGGTGAGAGCCGTCAGTACTGGGCCACTGTGCACATCTACGGTAGGGGTTTGTCGCCAGAACGCCCCTACAGGTTCACTGGAAGGCGACTTCCTTTGAGCCACAAGCCATCGAACTTGCAGCCCGAGAAGCTATAGTTCATCTCCGGCACTTGTCGCCCAGAGTTAACTGTCGCTCGTTCTACTACTACCCCAGTCGTAACGGGTATGGTAGGCCGCCCCAGGTTGCCAACGGAGATCACGAGACAGATCCTGCACTATTGCATCTGGTGCGCTATGTATGCGCACTAGAGCAACTGTTCGATCAGGTCACCCTCGATCTGATCGCAGATCGTGGAGAGCTGGTTCGCCGAGCCCCGGCGAGAAGAGAAGCGGAGTCCGACGCCGACAACCCAGTCGTACTGTTCGGACACCCGATCGATCCCTTGAGATCTGCACCAGCCATCAACCAGAGTGCTTTGGTGTCCCCAGAAGCGCTTCGTCGCCTTTTGGGAACCCATTCCAACGGGATTGTGGCCAACAACCCCCGCGATGGTCATCACCACCACCCCGACCCTGCAGCCCCTCAACCTCAACCAGCGAATCCCGACGGTGAGACCCGTGGAGAAGCATCGGCGTCCGCAAGGCCAGCCCACTTAGACATTAACGAAGTAGACTAAGTCGCTCGAGTAGTATCGAGCCTTAGTTTTCCTACGCTTTGTAATGCTGTGTGGCCTTGTATCGCTTTTATTATATGCTGTCTGCTTGTGCGCCCCCCTGTTTTTGGAGTAACAGCTATGCATATGTACGTTGGCGTACAGTTGCCTTTTTTTTCAGGCGCAGCTACCAAGACCAACCCCGTCGGCACCCACAGTAATGCATCACATTTATGTGATGTGTATATCTGTGGCTTTGACCCAAGAACAGGATCGACAACCGATTACCCTTCACCCCAGTAGGTGACCCAACCCCGATGCTATATAAAGGCCACCTCGTGACCTTGCCGAGTACCCCCCACCTTGTGCACAACTTTCACAGCCATTCCTTTGCCATGCCGACCCCCAGTATTTATCTGAGAACCCCAGACGCAACCCCGGGGAGTTTTGTTAAGTTATTGTGGGACTTTACCTGCAGTACCATGAGCGCCACCCATCCACCCCAGTACGAGTTGCTCAAATCGAGGATCACCCCTTCCACCTCGAAATATTGGGCAGTGGTGCACATCCCTCCCGCTTACCCAAACCAAGATCCAACGGAAGTTTCCTTCGTGGGGAAATCCATGCCGACTCCGCATATGGCCATAGAAGCTGCTGCGTACGAGGCGCTCACTCGTCTTCGATTCGCAGTACCCTATGCCAGCGAGCGAGGATATTATTACTTTCCGAGTCATGCAGCACCCGGAGAAGTTGCATCTTTTCCCGGTGGACGAATTGAGAGAGATCCAGTACTGGCCAACCTTGCCCAGTACGTTATTGCTTAGGAGCGTTTAACTCAGCGAGTAATGGGTTATCTCCAAAGCCTCGCTGATTTAAATCCTTGGATCGCTATTGGCAGACCACTGAGGCCTGACCAGGAAGGGCGCATTCATCGACTGGTCAACCCACTTCCCCCGATAGAAGAGGAGTGTGCCCCAGCACCAGAGGCGTTTTCTCAGGACCCTGTCTTTTTGCCATTTTCTTTGTAAACGTCACCGCTGTATTTATTATCCCAGTATCTATTTATGTCTTGTAGCTTGCACGTGATATCAAAAATTTGTGCGACGGATCCGATTTTTGGGTTTCAATTATGTGGGCGGTTTTACAGCTGTGGATTTTTTTGTTTTAACTAATTTTCGCGCGCGATAAATTTTTGTAATGAGATTTCTTTCCCCGAGTTGCTGCAGCGTGTATATCTTCGCGACATAGATTTTTATTCGCGCAGCATCGTAACAGTAGTCTCACAGCTACAACCACTCGACCTCGTGCGCTAATCGCAAATCCTCGTGCACATTTTGCGCCTAACTGACCACACTCGAGGGCATCACAATCTCAGTAAGAGAGATTTGTGAGTGATCACTCGGGCGCGAGCTGCCCCAGCACACCGACAGCAGTCAACCCTCGACGCCGCACCTAATCCACATGATCGCCGCCACCGCGAAGAGCTAGCACTCGTGCGGCAGCATCACGACGATCATCCAGGATCATCGCACACAAGAGCACGGATAACCCCAGCAGCACCGCCAAACCTCCACACACCAGGACCACATACCAGTCCGGCATCGCCTCCGCCATTAGAGCCTCGTCTCGAGCTCCTGCTAGCAGCAATGGAGGAGAAGGAAGGAGAAGTGGAAGCAAGACCAGGTGTGAAGAAGAAGAGAGGAGCACCGCGATCATTTTATAGCTCGAGATTGGTGTACGGTGGGCGAGGTCCACCAGCGCCACTCGTTGCTCGATCGCCAGTGTTCGGAGGCGAGTCCGCGAGCAGTGCCGACAGCACACTGGCCCGCGAGGTGAGTGCACGCTGCACCGGCAGCTAGCACGCCGCGCACTACCGCGGTACGGCCTAGATGCCCTACGAGCTAGGCATCGCCGGTGGAGGAAGCGCGGGAGAGCACGCGAGAGAGAAGAGGGAGCCATAGGTAGAAGAAGAGGCCGACAGTGGGCCCTGGGCCCACCCGTCCGCCAGAGAGAGCACTGTGCTCTGGGGTGCGACCAGCGTATTTTAGTAATTTAGGATTTATTCTAAATTACTGTATCCGCGTAGAAATATCTCGTTTCCCTCCAACCGTGGATTTTTCCACGCTACGCCAGTGTACCACACTGTGGTTTTACACCACTTATTGCCCTCCCACTGTAGCCACATTTTTTATTGTGCAGTAAAATGATTTCTTTTGATAAGAGCAATGTTTGTTCAAAACAGCCTTTAACAAATCTCGAGGACGAGAATTTTCTTAAGGGGGGTAGTGTTGTGACACCCCAAAAATTTTGACCTCGTTTTATTAATTAAATTTTTTGCCAGGAAATAATTTTTTTCCACTTGTCAAGATTTACCTTTTTTTATATTGTGGATTTTTCCTCTAGTGGAGAACTTTTCAAAAATATTGTTAGACTTGCCTACTCCCTCTATAAAACAATTTTTTTTATCAGTGGGTTTAATTGCAAGATTTGTTTTCTCAAAACTTTATTCTTTTAAAATGATTTCTTTTGAATTTGGAGCCTGTTTTGCACTGCAACCATTTGAAAAATGCATTCAAAATTTCCACCAAAATTTGGGGATGTCATGTGGTGTTTCCACATCACTTTTATGCAAAAAAAATCTTTTGGTTATTGGAGATTTTGAGCTCTACATCAAAGTTTCAAATCTGGTCCAGTAGGCATTTTTGCACTACAACCTATTTAAATATTCCTTTAAAAATTCTTCCAAGTGTTTGGATATGTCAGTGGATGCATACGTTTCAACTTCATGCAAAAACCCAGTGATGTTCTTTGAAAGATTTGAGTGAATCAACCTCTTTCCCATTCTGGTCCAGTTTGATGATTTGTACTGCAACCCTATTTTATTCTGCTCTAATGCCCATGACACTTTTCCCTGCTTGAAGCCCTCCCTATAAAACCCAAGTCCAGGAGATTGGACCCATTGGAGGATTTTAAGTGCATACAATGAGACCATTTTCCTTCTGTCCAAAACTGGAGTTTTGCAAAACCTGCACTAACAAGTTTCTGGTTTTGCCCAAATGATCTTGCCATCATCTCCTACATCTAAAGAGACTCTGGTCTGGAGATTTTGACCACTCCAAGAGTTGCCTAAGTGCACTTGGCATTCTGTCGAATAGTTGGTGTGCACAGTCTGTTTTGGCTTGAGTTTTTAGGTTGCACGGTGGACTTGATCCCCTGACCCAGCAACCTTGTCCACTGAGCTCCTAGCTATCCCTATCCCTACCCTGTTAGTTGCCAGCCTCCCCCTCGCGCTCTAGGCTGCCTTGGCATTTCGTCGAGCATGTCCCGTGCGTGCTCTGGGCGCGCCCAGAGCGCCCGTTTTGCACGCGCGCGCACTGAGCCGCCGCGTCGCACTGCCGCACTCGACACGACCCGTCCCTGGCCCCTGCTCGCCCGCTGAACCGCGCACTACGCTCGCCCACTCTCCACGCTACCCCTGGCCCCCTACAGCGCCGCTGACAGAGCATTTGGCGGCACGCCGGCGTCGGCAGTGAACCTCTGCCATGGACGGCGCCGCCCAAACCACACCAGCGCGCCAGCTGCCCCTGTGAACAGCTCAAGCTTATCCCGAAGCTCGTCGGCAAGCGCTCATCGCCGCCACGTCGCCCTAGAGCTACAGCACGGCTGTCGCCGGCGATCTTATCCTCAGCCGCCGCGGTCCAACCTCGAGCACCAAGTTAAGGGATCCCCGAACTCGTTCAAAACCTCAGGCGACCCCAGACTTTTCCCCTAGTTCTCCCCTAGCAGTGGATTGGCCCGGAGAAGCCCTCTTCCCCAACTCTGGCCGGTTCGGTCGCCGCCGAGCTCCGGTGCAATACGTCGCAGCCAGCCACTCTCTCACCCAACCAACGCCACCAATCGCTTCCTCTTGCCCTTGCGAAGCTGCCCAGCAACTCAACCTCGATCGGAGACCACCGGAGCCCAAAACTCACTCCACTCCCGTAGCCCCCTCCGCCGGGGAGCTCGCCGCCGGCGATTTCTTCCACCACCGACAACCCAGCGACCACCGAGAGGACCGCTCCGGTCTAGCGGGTCCATCCCTGCCCTCAGGTGCCCTCGAGGAGCCGCCGTTCGTCGCCGGCGATCGCCGGAGTCCCGCTCCCATCGGGCAGAGAAGAGGAGGGAGAGGGAAGAACGGTCAAACCTGACCAGTGGGCCCTCTGGACCCACTGTCAGTGACCCGCGCGCCGTCTTCTCTGTTTTAAGTGAAGGCGCATAAGTCCCGAGTACGTCTCCTCTGCTGCGAAAGCGTATTCTCCCCGAAGCATTTTCTTTTTCTGGATTTTTGTTAAAAACAGAAGTTTGACTGATCTTTGACCGGCTATAACTTTTAAAATAAAACTCCAAATGAGTTGATTCCTTTTCCTACCTCTCTCAAATTTCATCTAGTTTATTTTAAGTTTTATTTCAAAATTATTTGAGACAACTTTTTGTACTGTGTTTGAAATATTTGTTATTTGAATATTTCTCAAAATAGGATTTTTGGAGAGGAGAGAAAGCTTCCAAAAAGTGCACACTTTGCATACTCTTGAAGTTAAGCATTTCTGAACTCTGGCATAATATTTTGTGTGGTGTTTTGATACGGTTACAACACCACTTTGACTTGGAGCATATGTTATTCTTATGTAACGGTATAGTCACATGCATGAAAGCATATTGGGGTTTTTCCTTGCTGTTGTAGATGGTTATGCTGGTGAAATGATCATCCTCGTGAGCTGCTCATGCATACCGGAAGGAAGCCCGGGAAAGTCGTGGTCTTGGGTAGACACGAGCTTGTCCCTAGTTTCTCGTCGGGACGAGTGTGTTCGGTATGGCATGATGAGTTTTGGTGAGCGGTGATGCTGTCTGTCATTGGCAATATTTGTTCTGGTTAAGCAAATCATTCAGAGAATACTTGGACACCTGAGTCGGTCATGGGTCGAGACTTGTTTAGTAGCTTTCACTTCTTGTTTTGTACTACCACCGGTCCCTGCCGCGGGTAGGGTATGGTTCAGTTAGTTTTCAACCCCTCACCAAAGCACACACCGTACAGAGAGGCCATGGTGGAAGATACCGGGTGCATCCGGTAGGCATGCCACCTGGTCCGGGGGCATGGGTGTTTCCGGTTGGGACCGAGAGGGGGGAACCCCTTAGAGCGCGCGTATATAAATTTGATCCCATGCTACGTCGAGGTTGTAGCCTCCCCACTTAGAGTTTTGCTTGACGGGTGTCGTGGGTGATTCCAGACACCGGTAAGTTAAGCTGGTGTGTGCAGGTCAGGCGTGTTTTCAATTAAAAGGCCGTAGGCAGAATTAGTCCCGAAGGGCTAAATAAATCCGTTACTCGTGGGTAAATAGTACACCCTCTGCAGAGGATATATCCATTCGGATAGCCATATTCATGGGTAAGGACCCCAGTCCAAGGTGGGTCATGTGACGATTTTCGGATGGAGAACGGCTAAACTAGATCATAGTAACGGTATTCGGATGGAGAACGGCTAAACTAGAATCTGGTGACGGTCTTCGGATGGAGAAACAGATTTACCAGAACATTGTTTATGACCTGTGACATGAGGTTTATGATTATTATTATTGTGGACTAACCATTTACTTTATTTTGCAATTATTGAGTATCCCTGGGACGGTTCTACCTCCTGGATATTCACTATGATTACTCTTTCATAAGCCCTGTATGTGGTGTCGCTCAGACGCCCGACTGCGGCATGCTTGTTGTTTATTTATTCTTTTATAAGCCCTTTATGTGGTGTCGCTCAGACGCCCGACTGCGGCATTGTTAATTTAATTGCAACCTTTCGAGGAGTCCTTTCAGACACTCGGTCAGTGCATTCTATTTTTACTCCCGTATTGCATGTCCGTATTTTCTCTGCATACGAGCATCACAGACTTTCATGGCAGGCGTTGTGATCATAAATATCCCGGAGCATGTTTGTCACTTATTATATTATACCCGTGTTCTTAATGTTTGCGAGTACATTCAAACGTACTCACTGGCTAGTCCCTGGCTATTGTCTTGGCCAGATTCCTTGCTTGTAGATAAGCATCGCGATGACAGCCCTGGAACCTACGCAACGACGGTAGCAGCCTCACGAAGATAGGAGTTATCCTGGTCAGCTGTTCTTGTGGGAAATGGAGTCCCATAGACACAGATGATCCACAAACCGCTTCCGCCATCAACCACTAGAAACCAAGTGTTATACTCCTAGGCCACAATGGTCTTGTACTACATATTTTGTACCTTGCTTGGAATTCTTGTATCAAGTTGGTGCCTCATCAGCTAACAGTAATCCTGGGGCTGGTGAGCACAAAGGCCGTTTTCTGGGAAATTTATATACCGAAAATCCGGTCGTGACAACTATATACTTTGGCCGGACTGTTGGACTATGAAGATACAAGATTGAAGACTTCGTCCCGTGTCCGGATGGCACTCTCCTTTGCGTGGAAGGCAAGCTTGGCAATACGGATATGTAGGTCTCCTCCCTTGTAACCGACTCTGTGTAACCCTAGCCCCCTCCGGTGTCTATATAAACCGGAGGGTTTAGTCCGTAGGACAAGAACAATCATAACATAGGCTAGCTTCTAGGGTTTAGCCTCTACGATCTCGTGGTAGATCAACTCTTGTAATACTCATATCATCAAGATCAATCAAGCTGGAAGTAGGGTATTACCTCCATCGAGAGGGCCCGAACCTGGGTAAACATTGTGTCCCCCGCCTCCTGTTACCATCTGCCTTAGATGCACAGTTCGGGGCCCCCTACCCCGAGATCTGCCGGTTTTGACAGTGATAATCATATTGTTGCATATGCTTGTGTATTGATTTGTCGACACCGTCCTTCTCGATAGGTCCTGCTCCGGAGAGTGCTCTAGAGTTCCTATCTAAGGAGCAATGCCCCCTGTTGATCTTTCAGGCAAGCAGAACCCCCTTATTCTTTCCGATACAATCCCACTCTCTCGCGCCTGCTCTCTTTTACTGCATTTGGACAACAACGATTCAATTGTTACATGATGCGGTAGTTGAACCCCTTTCCTCTGTGTGACCTGTCATTGCCACAGTAAATAGATGAAACCCACTAGCATGAGTAGGAGTTGTTTGAGCCCTAATGTGCCTACTCATTCATGCTTTGTCATGCCTGCTATTGCTTAGAGTTGTGTCAGGTCTGATTCATCGGGGATGAATTGGAAAGTTGTGAACATGTCCTAATGTTGAGAACTAAGTGTGTGAACACGATTTGGTAAAGGTAGCGGCGAGAGGCCATGTAGGAGTACATGGTGGGTTGTCTCATTGAACCCGTCCTGAGTTCTGTGTTTGTGATCCATGAATAGCTACTACCACACATTAGGTTCTGGTAACTCGGCCCCTCTCGGCTTATTAATCAACCTGATCTCTGTCCAGGAGTTGCAACTAGTTTCTGGTGTTTGTAGGTAGTGCTAATTGTCTACCAAGTGGCATCCGGTACAAGTCGGCTTGGGACAGACTAGGTGCAGGGGCACTGAGGGAGTCCTAGATTAGGGGGTCCCCGGACAGCCGGACTATATCCTTTGGCCGGACTGTTGGACTATGAAGATACAAGATTGAAGACTTCGACCCGTGCCCGGATGGGACTCTCCTTGGCGTGGAAGGCAAGCTTGGCAATAAGGATATGTAGATCTCCTCCCTTGTAACCGACTCTGTGTAACCCTAGCCCCCTCCGGTGTCTATATAAACCGGAGGGTTTAGTCCGTAGGACAAGAACAATCATACCATAGGCTAGCTTCTAGGGTTTAGCCTCTACGATCTCGTGGTAGATCAACTCTTGTAATAATCATATCATCAAGATCAATCAAGCAGGAAGTAGGGTATTACCTCCATCGAGAGGGCTCGAACCTGGGTAAATATCGTGTCCCTCGCCTCCTGTTACCATCCGCCTTAGACGCACAATTCGGGACCCCCTACCCGAGATTCGCCGGTTTTGATACCGACATTGGTGCTTTCATTGAGAGTTCCAATATGCCGTCATCATAAGGCTGGATGGCTCGCCTTGTTGTGAAGGACAACATCACCTCTGGGGGAGCCCTGGCTGTAGGCCAAACTCTCCCACTAGGCGGTTTCGTCATGACCGCCTGTTCGGCCGCTGCGCCGACGATGACTTCCCGAGTCATCGAAAATAGCCTCCACGTCAGCTCGGGAGTCGCCGAGAAGTTGGATCCAATAGGGCTCTCTTCTTTGAACAAGCTCTTGGATTGCATCGCCGCTTTGGGAGTCGCTACAGACTATGATCAGATCGGGCTTAAACCCGACCAAAGGGAGATTAACTCCCCGCCGGTCACCCATCATATAGCGGTGGTGGAGGAGAAATGCCGCGATTCTCCCTCTATCTTGAGGACAAACTATGTCCGGATTCCCGAGCTCTCTGAGCCGGATACCCGTCTACGGGAGGACATCGCCCAAACCCTGAACCTAGAATCAGGCAGCGGGCCAGACCTACTGGGCAACATCCCGGAGCCCGAACCTCCATGATCGGAAACTCCTCCGCCCCTAGGTCTCAGATCGGGTCAAGGTTCGGACTTTAATCCACCCACCCACCCAGATATAAACGATCTTTCCCACATTAGACAAGAGCCCCAAGAGACTGTACATCACTATTGGGCCAGATTCCTCCTTGTAATGAACAAGGTCAAGGACTGTCGTGAGGAAGACGTAATTTCATTCTTTTGCAATAATTGCACGGACAAGGGAATCCTCAGCGCCATAAGTCGCCGTGAAATAGCACACTTCGCTGACTTGGCGGCCATAGTACGGAAGTACTGTGCGATGGAAAGCGCCTAGAAAACCCAAACAAAATTTTGGGATAATCCGGCTCTGACAAAACCCGCAGTCCGAACTAAAAGGGTGCACTCTCGTAAGTCGCCTGACTCAATTACAAAGAAGCAAAAGCCCACTACAGGGCGTAGAACCGTATTGGAGGGATGGCTTAATGGGCCATGCAAAATTCACAGTACATCGGATACCATACCAACACACAGCCATATAGCATGTGGGGTACTCCGGCAGGTGGCCAAGAGCGGTGAGGATCTCCTCATTAAAAATACCGCAGAACACCACCCCGTGGATAACAACAATACAGTATTGACAGTCTTTGAGACCTTCGCCTCAAATAATAGGCGTAAGCGAGCACTCCGCAGCCTTGCCGAAGTCTGCCACGTGGCAGCAATGAATCCATGGAGTGACACGGCTATCACCTTCAATGCCAGTGACGAACCTAAATTCCGAACAGCCCGAGCACCAGCCGCCTTGGTCCTTAGTACAATTGTGGACGGCTTTCGGCTTACTAAAGTGCTCATGGACGGTGGCAACGGATTAAACCTCATCTATGAGGAGACTCTTCAAAAAATGGAAACAGACAGAAACCGCATTGAGCAAAGCAGCACGACCTTCAGAGGAATCATCCCTAGTCGGGAGGCACAATGCGCTGGGAAAATCACACTAGATGTGGTATTCGGCACGCCGGAGAATTATAGGTCCAAAGAAATCACATTCCAGGTGGCCCCGTTCAGTAGCGGATACCACGCCCTTCTAGGGCGGGAGGCATTCGCGATCTTCCAAGCCATACCCCATTACGGGTACATGAAGCTCAAAATGCCCGGGCCCAATGGAATCATCACTCTAGCTAGTGATCGGGATATAGCACTCCGCGCCGAAAACAAAACAGCCGCACTGGCCCTCGAGGCATTATCTGAAGCCCTCGCGGCCGAGGAATTAACTGCGCTGCGCTCCATAGTGGACAGGGACGATGTGATACTCGACAAAAGATCCAAGTCCACCTCTTTTAAACCAGCGGATGAAATAGTCAAATTCCAAGTCCACCCAACGGACCCTACAAAAACAGTATCCATCGGGGCACAGTTATACCCCGCTGTAGTCGCCGCACTATGGGAGTTCCTGCGCGAGAATTGGGACATATTCGCCTGGCATCCTTCAGACATGCCAGGAATCCCACGCAGGCTGGCCGAGCATAGCCTTAACATTCTAAAGGGATTCAAGCCGGTCAAGCAAACTCTTCGGCGTTTCTCTGAACCTAAGCGACAAGCCATGTGAGAGGAGCTAGCCAAGTTACTGGAGGCCGGATTCATTAGAGAAATATAACATCCGGACTGGCTAGAAAACCTGGTGATGGTACCAAAGAAGGATAAATCCTGGCGCCTATGTGTCGATTTCAAGGACCTTAACAAGGCTTGCCCCAAGGATCCCTTCCCCCTCCCCCGCATCGATCAAATTATAGATGCTACTGCAGGACACGACTCATTGTGTTTCCTCGACGCATACTTCGGATACCATCAAATCAAGATGGAGGAGTCCGACCCAGCCGCAACGGCATTTATCACCCCATATGGCCCATTCTGTTTTAACACCATGCCTTTCGGGCTTAATAACGCCGGTGCAACGTATCAACGCATGATTCAGACATGCCTGGAAAAACAGATCGACAAAACATCGGAGGCATACGTAGACGATGTGGTAGTTAAAACAAGACACGTCGAATCCTTAATAGACGACTTGAGGCTCACGTTCGACAATCTGCGAACATACGACATCAAGCTCAATCCGGAAAAATGCGTTTTCGGCGTGCCCGCCGGAAAGCTCCTGGGCTTGATCGTCTCCAGTAGAGGAATTGAAGAAAATCCGACTAAAATCCGAGCTCTGTCACAGTTGGCTATCCCAACAGACCTCAAGCAAATTCAGAAACTAACTGGATGCGTGGCGGCCTTAAGCCGCTTTATCTCCCGATTAGGAGAAAAGGCACTACCCCTGTATCGCCTTCTTCGGCACACCGAACACTTCGAGTGGACGGATGCGGCCACGGCCGGATTGGAAGAAATAAAAGCCATCCTGGCCACCAACCCAATCTTGGCCGCGCCAACTGTCGGCGAACCAATGCTGTTATATATAGCGGCAACTCACCAAGTTGTAAGGGCAGTGCTCGTCGTCGAACGAGAGATGGACGGACATAAATTCCCACTTCAAAAGCCTGTATACTATGTATCCACGGTCCTCACTCCATGCAAATCACGGTACCCACATTATCAAAAGATAGCATACGCGGTATTCATGGCATCCCGAAAACTACGACACTACTTTCAAGAGTGTTCAATTACGGTGGGCTCGGAAGTACCACTCAAAGACATAATAAACACCCGCGATGCCACGGGCCGGATTGATAAATGGGCTATCAAGCTCCTCCCGTTCGACATAACATATAAACCACGGCGAGCCATTAAGTCGCAAGTACTGGCCGATTTTGTCGCCGAGTGGACTGAAGCCGAACTCCCTAAAGAATACGGCGTGTACTCCAATTGGATCATGCACTTCGACGGCTCCAAAATGCTGGCGGGTCTGGGGGCTGGTGTCGTCCTGACATCCCCCACCGGAGATACAGTCCAGTATGTACTCCAAATACTATACACAGACTCGAACAATGTGGCAGAATATGAGGCCCTATTACACGGTCTCCGGATGGCAGTCTCCATGGGCATTCAACGCCTGGAGGTGCGGGGGGACTCGAACCTCGCAATATCTCAGATAAATGGAGACTTTGATGCCAAGGATCCAAAAATGGTGGCTTACCGCAACGCCGTCCTCAAGATGTCAGCTCGGGTCGAGGGGCTCGAATTCCACCATGTGGTCCGAGAAAACAATGAAGCGGCGGACATCCTCGCCCGCATCGGCGCTAAGCGTGACCCTGTCCCACCCAATATCTTCTTAGAAAGGCTCTTTAAGCCATCCATGGTATGGGAAGGAGAGACCGGCAACAACAGTCCAGACTTGACCACAACACCAGATACCGAACACTGTGACGTAATCGGAGGCTCCGCCACCGAAATAACACCTTCCGCCCACGTGATTATGGCTGTCATCGCCCCGTGAACAGAACCCTTCCTGGCCTACCTAACTAGGCAGGAACTACCGGAGAACCCAAACGAGGCACGTTGCATTGTGCGGCGGTCTAAAGCCTACAAGGTCCACGAGGGAGAGCTTTATAAGAATAGCGCCACCGGAGTCCTTCAAAGGTGCATCTCTGAAGAGGAAGGGCGGAAGCTTTTGGCAGAAATCCATGCTGGACTCGGCGGCCACCACGCCGCAGCCCGGGCCCTTGTAAGCAAGGCCTTCCGTACAGGTTTCTACTGGCCGACGGTGCGAGCAGACGCAGAGGACCTTGTCCAACGTTGCGTCGGTTACCAGCGTTTTGCAAACCAAAGCCATATGCCGCCTACCGCCCTCCAAATAATCCCCATTACTTTGCCTTTTGCGGTCTGGGGGCTTGATATGGTCGGACCCCTCAAATGGGGAAGCCATAAGAAAAAATACTTATTGGTCATGGTGGATAAATTCACCAAATGGATAGAAGCCAAACCAGTTAAAACGGCCAAATCCGGACCTGTGATCGGCTTCATATCTGGAGTTGTACACCGTTATGGCGTCCCCCACAGCATCATCACCGATAACGTCTCGAACTTTACAGCCGATGAGGTAAAACTTTGGTGCAGCAACATGGGCGTCATGCTCGATTATGCTTCTGTCTATCACCCGCAAACTAACAGTCAAGCCGAGCGAGCAAATGGTCTTATCATGAGCGGCATTAAACCCAGATTAGTGCGGTCCTTAAAGGAATCAAACACGCACTGGGTAGAGGAGCTCGACTCCGTACTACGGGGGCTGCGGACCACGCCGAATCGCACTACCGGATACACATCGTTCTTTACGGTGTACGGCGCAGAGGCGGTACTTCCGTGCGACATAATCCATGACTCACCTCGAGTGCGTATGTATGAAGAGAAAGAAGCCGAGCTTGATCGGCAGGACAGTTTGGACGCCCTGGAGGAGGAGCGTGACGTGGCAAAAGCCCATTCCGCATTCTATCAGCAACAGGCTCGAAGGGATCAAAGCAGAGAAGTACGGGCCAAAACCTATAATGTTGGCGAACTCGTTCTACGCCTACCGGAGAAGAAAAAGAACAAGCTCAAGCCCAAATGGGAAGGTCCCTTCATTATTGACCAAGTTCTGACCGGTGGAGCGTACCGTCTGTGGGATGCATCGGACAATCGACTCAAGCCAAACCCATGGAACGCAGCCAGACTCCGAAGATTCTACGCTTAGTGCCGGACTCTATGTTCGTCTCCTTACCTCCGTCAATTTTTTAAATATCCGTTATCTGTCTTTTATCTCTTTCTTTTTTCCTTTTCTTCAAGGCCTTAAAAGGCTAAATTGTGTCTTCACTACACAATCTTGACGCACTAACCGCGCTCATTATACCTGGGGGCTTCTTATACAGAAGCTTAATATAACTATTTTCTGGGCTCTATGCCCCACACATGTGTTATTCTTCCACATGTACCTTTTTTCGCCATTATATGCATCGATATGACTTAAGTTTTGGCCAAGCTGGGTTGCCTGGCTCTTGTGTTTATGCCCTACGTTCCCGTTAATTCGACTAGGGCATAAGGGGAGCACCTCTGCGATTGTTACTGCCGGGTTAGCCGGATGTGTACCTCAGACTGGGTGAAGGCGAAAGCTAGCATTCTTAAGGGAATACTCGGTCGGTGAACAAAAGATGACTTTTATTTATTTTAATACATGCCCCCAGATGTTTATAGCCTGCGTCTCTTTTCACAGTTCGGACATGCACATTAGGGCATGCGTACCCAGGGAAAGGAACCCTTAACGGAACTATTCTCCCTGGAAGATGTTTCTTACTATCCATGTAAGATAAAATAGCTAGTTGGGTACCTGTCTGTTCAAGCACTTATGACCCCTACGCCTGGTTTCCACGTGTACCCCGGTTTTTACATAACTGAGCGGGTATTCGGATACACTCCGGACTATCGGGTCCAGAGGTCGAAGCGAAAAGGTCCGCCATGACAAATGATTTACAATCCGGCTAGGGACAATATATGTCACTTGAAGTACACAGTCACTTAGACTAACTAAATTCTTCTTCTATACCATCCAACATGCTGTCTAGCCTACAATCCTATTGGGAATACTTTGCGGCTAATTCTACTTGGTCATACACCAAACTGACGGGGATCTCCTTCCCGTCAGGCCCCACAGGTCCGACCTCGGCCATGTTGATAGGTTCAGCCTTGGTATACCGCGTCTTCACCATGGCCCAGGCCTCCCTCGCACCTTGTCGGCAGGCTGATATCTCCCATAATCGGAAGCGCCGCCGCGCTCCCTTGAGCTTCTCTACAAGCTCCGCCATGCCTCCTGGCAGAGAGTCAGATGGCCACAAGGCTTGGGAAATGCCCTGCATCACCTGCCGAACTTGTTCGTGCAGTTCTGAGAGCTCTGGTAGAAGATCACCCGCGGACCCGAGCATCTCCTCCTCAGGACGACCCATCAGCATACCTGCAGATATAAGTCTGTTAGCTGGTTTCTTCACTGAACTCTTTAAAATTTCGTTCGGGCACTTACTGAAAATGCCGCGTCGAAGCCTCTTATTCTCCTTTACTGAGTCAGCAAGCTGGGCCCGAACATCCTTCAATTCCATGCCTACCTGGATATTGGCATCTTGGAGATTGTTTTTCTCCTGCCTAACGTTTTTAAGCACGCGCTAACCAGCCTTTAGCTGTCGTTGGGCATGCGGCTCGTTCCCTATCATGACCTTTGGATTCACTCCGGAGTCGTCTGCAGAATCTATTGTTAGATTCGTATGCATGCCGCATACTATCTGGTATCTGTCATTCTTTGCAATAGAGACAAGTGTTACTAGGGGGGCCTTCTCGGACTCCTTCAGCGCAGCAACTGCGGCCCGTAGCTGGGCTTTGCACTCTTCCAGCTCTTTAGACAATTGGGTATTCTTCTCTGTAAGAACCTGCACAAATAATGATCCTTAAATCAGTTGTGTCAACTGTTTCAAGTCTCAGGGGCTACTGATATATATAATTATCAGATTTTCCTACCCGTATATCCTTTACATACTGGTCCGTGGCTCTGGCAAGACCATTTTGAGCAGCACGGATGTACGCATCTCCTTAGTTGAAGGCATCAAACGCCTCTTGGGAGAAACAAGCGTCGCGGAGTACGCCCCGGTGACGCCTGTGATTCATAGCGCTCTCCACTTCGGAATTTGTAGCGGATAGCCTATCCGCATCCTCTGTAGGAGGGACATCCGGCGTTCGCCCCGTGTTAGCTTCCGCCTCTATGTCCGGCCCTGGAGCCTGACTGGTGGAGGCGTGATCGGCAACCTCTCCGGATATAGTCCGGCGAGCGTTTTTCCTACTAGGAAACATGGACGTTATTATATTTTAAAAGACGACAACCATGGAGCGAGGTTTTGTATCATAACTCTGCGACGGCGTCTCAGTCCTGACTGCCTTCGTTATTAGCCTACCCGGCTTCGGTGCCCCTTGTTGGCGAGTCACTGCGGGTTCGGCATGGCGTCTCGAGGGCCTTCCCTGTAAGACACCATATGTGTACGGTAGGTGAAGTGCAGAAAAGGGGCACTCGAGGACTGCCTTCATTTATCTATGAGTGACAAGTGTCATATCCATGAATGTATTATTACATTTGATTTTCTGTCTGGCACCGGGTTCGACTAGTCGGCCCGGGGACTGGCCGCCTTAAGCTATATTAAAGTTCTACCTAAAGTCAGACAAGTAGTGTGCCGGCTCCCGAGTCCTCTCTTGTTGAAAGTCGCAGCTCAAAGAACCGACTGTCCGACTAGCAAGAGCCAAGACAGAAAGGATGCCAACACAAAAAACGGCTAGGGACTAGTGAACTTATATAGCGAAAAGACGGCCTCCAAACACGCTTGCCGGCTGTTAGACAGCCGGCTGGCCGGCTTCCCAAACACTTCGCTATAATCCAACAAAGCTAGAGTACTTGCCCTCCCAACTGGCCAAGCACTTCTCCAGCCACAGATTGCAGAGCAACTGTCTGACTGGGGAGGCGGCAACCAAGGGAGGGCGGCAAAGGAAACAGCAGAAGGATGAAAAGCAAAGAACAAGGAAAAGCCAAACACATGCATAGTCATATCTACATATAAAGCCCCCAGTAGGCCGGCAATCAACATAGTTCGAATACACCCAGTGGGTGGAATTGTGCAAACTTAACAAAATATTGTTCTAAAAGTGATAAGACAGGAAAATAAAGATAGCAGACTAGACTAAAGGCGCGGTGTGGGAGCCGGGTTGGTCGGTGGAGACGGCGTCACCAGCTGAAGGAGTGGCCGGCTAGCGGGTCTCGGCTTGATCATCGCTGGCGGCAGGCGGTGCACCCGCGCGTGCCGTGTTGCTGGAGGCACGATCAAGCTGAGGCTGGCCGGCCGCTCCACCATCCGGCCCGGCATCTTCACCCTCCTCCTCCTCCTCTTCGCCCTTGTCGTTGGAGTCGATCTCCTCCACCGAGTCTTCGCTGTCTGCCGGGTTCAGCCCGAACCATTCCTCCGGCTGGGCAACACCGTTGTCATCCACCTCAGGGGCAAAGGCGCTGGTGTCGGTGTAGTCGGCGATCGCTGAAGCCCGCCGGATGATAGCCGGCCGCGCCGGCTCCAGCTCCGTGTCGTCCTGCTACCGCCAGGTGGCCAGCAGGTCCAGACTCAGCCCGGGATACCAGGCCTTGACGAACTCCAGCGCCCGCCTGGCGCCGGACCGAGCCGCCGAAGGCTTCCAGGCTTCGAAGCGGCCCACCGCCACCTCCAGCCAGTTGGCAGTCCGACTGGGGGTGCGGGGAACCACTTCGACAGGCCAGAGGGCGGCCAACATCTGCGCCCCGACACATTGAAGCCGGCGGAGCAGGCGATGAGCTGGCTGGAGGCGGGCCTGGATCGCCAAGAGCTGCTCCTCCAGTGACCGGCGAGCGTTTGACGCAATCTCGGTGCCAGCCTGCCTCTGCGCTTCGCGGCGGGCCTCGATGATCTGGTTGGCGGCGGTAGAGTAGCCAGGGAAGTACTCTGCGCAAGAAAGAAAGAGAAAGAAGAGAAAACACCAAGTCAGAAAACGAGCCAAAACGGCAAGCGGCAAGAAAGGACGAAGAAGAAGGCGGCTTACCGTCAACCAAATCTTCGATCTGGCCATAGTCATTGATCAGTGTCTGCTTCGCTTCGGCCCATCTAGCCGCCTCTGTCTCGTACTCGGCCTGGAGGGCGGCCTCGCTGTCCTGCACCGCCTTCAGGGCCGCCTTGTGGCTCTCCTCCTGGTCGGCCAACCTCTTGGCCAGGCGGTCACGCTCCTGCGCCAAGGCGGCAAACTCGGCCTCCTTAACACGGAGGGCAGCCTGAGACCCTCCAGCTGCTCCCTCAGACTGGCGTTGGCCGCTGAAGGGATGGCAGAGTAAAAGAAGCAATAAGAAGAAGTCGTCAAGGAAGATCCGACCTGACTTCTCAGCAGTCGGCCCGAATCTCGGGGACTACACCCAGTGGGTGCGCTGACGCGCCCCCACGTGAGATAAAGGACGAAGCACTTACCCCGGCTCTCAGATAGGTCAGCGGTCTTCTGGGTCAGCTCCCGAGCCTGGGAGTTGAAGGCAGCCGCGCGGAGGTTGTGGCAGTCCTGCAAGACAGGCAGAAGAGCGAAATAAGAGCGAGAATAGCAAAACTAGATCCGCTAAGAAGTTCCAAGCCGCCTGCTCAGCAGCCGACTCGGAACTCGGGGACTACACCCAGTGGGTGCGCTGATGCGCCCCCACGGAAGAAACCAAGATCAAAAAAGCAAGACAAGAAGACTAACCCGGATGGCCGCCCGCGTCGCAAGGAAGTCGTCGTTGTACTTCCTCAGCGCCATAGCCTGGGCCTGAAGCCGGGTCCGGACGTCCTGCGCGGCCACATTCATCACGGCCGTCCCTCCGCCTGGCGTCCACCTCGAGCTGGCGCTGGCCGCCTCCATATCCTGGGCCGACGAGCTGGAGCCCGTGGCCGGCTGCGGCTCCGATGCAGCCTTCTGCGGCTCTGATGCAGCCTTCCCCGTGCACTGGCGCGACGGCGTCCAGACCACCAGATCAGCCCTCGCGGCCGGCTCGCCCCCGGCTGATTGCACAGGCGGCAGGTCAGGCCGGCCGCCTTGAGTCGCCCCAGTCGGCGGGACCGGTGCCGCCACCCTTTCCAAGATGACGACGTCGTCCTCCCTCTCCAGCCCCGGCTGGTCACCGCCGACTTCTTTTGGCGGGGGCTCTGGGGCCCCAGGCGCCGCGACCCGCAGTGGGGTGACCAGCAAGGCCCCCTCCGCCATCGCCGCAGCCGCAACATCCGCTTGGGCCTTGGCCGCGGCGTCAGCGCGCGCCTTCGCCGCCTCCTCCTCCTGCGCCGCCTTGGCGGCAGCCGCCCTCAATGCCTCCGCCTCCCGCGCCTCCCGCTCCTCCCGCACCTCCCGCGCGTTCCGCTCCGTCGCCGCCTGAAGATCGGCACGGGGGTCCACGCGGCGAGTAGTACTCCCAGATCCTCCCGGCGACCCAACGACGGAGGCGGCAGCAGCCCGCTCGAGCGACAATGGAGCTCTGTTTTTTTTTGAGAAAAGACGAGGATTCAGGAACTACCAGGGAAAAGAAAAAAGAATACACGAAGGAGTATATACTTACGCCGACATCGTCTGCGGCTGCCTCACCGTCTTGCGGAAGCGGGCCGCCTTCGCGGCCGCCTCCTCCCGCCTGGTCGCCGCTGCCCCGCCTCTGGGCTTCTTCGGCCGACTGCCGAACAAGCCCGGCGCGGCACGACGCTTTTGCCCGCCGCCCCGAGCAGGCGGCGCTGCGGAGGAACCCGCGCCGTGGCCAGGCGCCGGCAGGCGGCGTGGGACGACTTCTGCCTCGTCATCGTCCGGCCAGTCGTCGAAGTTGACTCCAAGCCCGGAGCCGCCTGCCTCGCCGCCGGCTTGGCCACCGCCCGCCTCGGTGTTGTCGTCCATGGCGGCCGCCCCCAAGTCGGGGTCCTCCAGATCATGCTCCGCCCGGTCGGGGATGAATCGGCGCTCCGCGTCCGACCCGCCTGCAGGCCGAAGAAGAGGGCTCTGTCCAGACAAGGAAACTAGTCAAAGTCGGCCAAAAGGAACCCGGCAACAAAACTAAGAGAGGAGAAAGAGAAAAAGAGAACATACCGTGGGCGGCGGGTGAGCTCGGCAATACGGCTCCTTGCCAAACTGCCACTCTGCGGAGAGCTTGCAGTTCGCAAGGTAGTTCACCATATGGGCCACTTCGTCGCGCGGCATGTCTTTGGTGCACATCCGACTCGGATCGAGCTGGCCGCTCATTTGACAGATCAGATGAGGGCGGCTCTGGAGCGGGAGCACCCGGCGCGTGACGAAGGCGGCCAGCAGGTCGGGCCCCGATAAGCCCTCCGACTGGATCATCACCCGCAGTCGGGCAACAGCTGCGGCTCCAGCCGGCGTCAGCGTCACGGCCCGATAGGACCACTGGGGCCGCCTACCCGCCGGCGGGCCGGCTTCGTAAGCCGGTAGATTGACGTAGTCGCCCTGCGGGGCGACGTTCTTCACATAGAAGTATGACTTCTGCCATAGCTTCACCGACTGGATCAGCGTGATGACGGGGAAGGGGTTGTCGGCTGTCACCCTCTGCATCGCGATGAAGATGCCACTCTGAGCCGGCACGCCCTGCATGCGCGTGCCCAGCTTGGACTGGAAGAACTCCCCCCAGAGCTCGAGGGTGGGGAGGACGCCGAGGTAGCCTTCGCACAAGGTGACGAAGGCGGACAGCACCACCACCGTGTTCGGGGTGAGGTGGTGCGGCTGGAGCTGGTAGAACTCAAGACAGGAGCGGAAGAAGGCGCTCGCCGGCAGGCCGACGCCTCGCAAGAAATGCGAGCGAAAGACCACCCGCTCGCCTTCCTCCGGCTCCGGCGTGATCTCCTTCGCCGGCGCGAGACGGACCCGCACCTTGTCCGCGCCGGGCAGCCGCCGCGTCTTGCGGAGGAACTCGACGTGATCCTCATGGACGTTGGAGCGGTCCCAATCCCCACCGTACTGCATCGCGGCGTAGGGATGGCGAGAATGAGCGCGGCGGCGGAGAAAAGTGCGGTAGAACGGTGCGGCAGCGAGGTGCTGTTACAAGGAAGAGCAGAAAGAAGAAGATGGCGGAGAGGAGAGGGGCGTGCGAGCGCCTGCCGCTTCCCCCTCCCCCTACTTATAGCTTCGCACGGCGAAGCCGAGGAGGTGAGGCGTGGGGTGGGACGTGGGATTAACTGCACCCACTCCCCCCACGCCCCGCGATTATTACGCCCTAAAGGCGTGCCGAAACCGTCGCAGGAAGACGTGCGGGCGGCTTTGGGCCGCAGAGAATCCGCGCCTGGGCCTGGGCGTAGGAGTGGTGGGCCCCCGACCTGCGGCGATGTCTCGTCGCGCGCGTGGGCTGGCAGGCTTTTTAGCCAAGGGATGCCACGTGTTTCGCAGGCGGCAAGTGGCCGGCCCGCGGCCCGGTGCACGCGCCGGCAGACTCCCGCCCTCCGACTTAAAATTTTTTCGCCAAGATGGCGCACCTAGCCGAAGCCGGCTCCCAGCTGCCGGCTTGTCAAGATAGGAAGCTGACCGAGCTTCTCGACTCCCACCCCACCTCGAAGGTCAATCAGCTTCGGGGACTACTGTCGGAGTAAATAGCCACGCGTAGCCTAACCGACTCCCCCTGGCTTCTGAAGAAATTATCAGGCCATTTGAGCCTTCAAGCATTCGAAGCACAGGGCCGCCTTCCCCCGGCCGACTATCCCAGGGGCCGACTCTCAGAAGGCGACGCATCCCCAGAAACCTCCCCCAAGATAGCTACGAGATGGCCGACTCCAGGAAGCCGGCTCCAAAGGGACCGACTCCCAAAAGCCGGCCATGATGAACGACGACTCCAAGAAGCTGGCCAAGACCGCACCCACCAAAACTACGCCCACATAACGGAGATAAGACGGGGCGTGGCCACAGTACAGCCCACTACCCCGAATCCCGAAGCAGGCATGGCCACAGGACGCCGTACGGGTCAGCCATCTCCCGTCTGGCGCGGCACTGTAGCCATGTTGGCCTCGACGTCATCCACAACAGACGCCAGTACGGCCCATGGGCGGCGGGCCCCTTTAGCCAGAGAGACGCTCGAAGGCAGCCCGGCCTCCCCTAGTCGGCCAGGGGCGTAGCCGGCTACCCCCTCCCTCGAAACATGCGCCACATTAAGGAGACAAGACTAGGTAAGGCTACAGTGAGGGCCCGCAAGGCGGCACACTGTAGCCACGCTTACCTCGACAAAGCCCTCGTCATCAGGGGCAAGGCAACAGTAACCAGCCGCCGACAAGACCCCCAAGCGGTGGGGCCGGCCTGTCGACCAAGGGGCCGGTAGCCGGCGGGACCCACCAGTCGGCGGGCCCCAATGGCCGGCGGAGAAGCCGTTGAACACAAACACTGACGGCTGGGACCCGCGCCTAGCCGGATTACAATTGTACCCCTGGGGGGTAGGCCTATATAAACCCCCTGGGGCACCCATGCAAAGGGTTGGTCTCATAGAGTTACACACACCATATAGAGAGGAAAGGGAGAGCTAGCCTTGCTCTTCCTCTCCCTCGAATCTGACAGCTCAAGGAGCACTTGTAGCTACTCGTTTTGATCTAGTGATCATGCGGAGACCCCGCAGAGCAGGACTAGGGGTGTTATCTCCACGGAGAGCCCCGAACCTGGGTAAGATTCACCGGCGTGCATGTCTTCGCCTCATTCCGTTTCCAGGCACCGGCGACGTCTTACTGGCTCCCACAATGATAAGCCACCCGTTGGCATATGTCGCACATACCACCCGACAGTGTGTTCGAATGTCATAACCGTACTTTATTGGATATAGTGCAATCTGTGATGTCTCTTATCAATTTACCACTATCATTTTTGGGGTTATGCATTTGAGACAGCTACATTCACGTTAAATAGGGCACCAACTAAATCCGTTGAGACGACACCGTATGAACTATGGTTTGGCAAGAAACCTAAGCTGTCGTTTATTAAAGTTTGAGGTTGCAATGCTTATGTGAAAAAGTTTCAACCTGATAAGCTCAAGCCCAAATCGGAGAAGTGCGTCTTCATAGGATACCCAAAAGAACATATTGGGTACACCTTCTACCACAGATCCGAAGGCAAGATCTTTGTTGTTAAGAATGAATCCTTTCTAGAGAAGGAGTTTCTCTCGAAAGAAGTGAGTGGGAGGAAAGTAGAACTTGATGAGGTAATTGTACCTGCTCCCGAATTGGAAAGTAGTTCATCACAGAAATCAGTTCCAGTGATTCCTACACCAATTAGTGAGGAAGTTAATGATAGTAATCATGAAACTTCAGATCAAGTTACTATCGAACCTCGTAGGTCAACCAGAGTAACATCCGCACCAGAGTAGTACGGTAATCCTGTTCTGAAAGTCATGTTACTTGACCATGACAAACCTATGAACTATGAGGAAGCGATGATGAGCCCAGATTCCGCAAAATAGCTAGAGGCCATGAAATCTGAGATGGGATCCATGTATGAGAACAAAGTATGGACCTTGATTGACTTGCCTGATGATCGGCAAGCAATAGAGAATAAATGGATCTTCAAGAGGAAGACGGACGCTGATAGTAGTGTTACTATCTAAAAAACTCGAATTGTCGCAAAATGTTTTCGACAAATTCAAGGTGTTGACTACAATGAGATTTTCTCACTTGTATCAATGCTTAAAAGTCTTTCCGAAACATGTTAGCAATTGCCGCATTTTATGAAATTTGGCAAATGGATGTCAAACCTGCATTCCTTAATGGATTTCTTAAAGAAGAGTTGTATGTGATGCAACCAGAAGGTTTTGTCGATCCTAAAGATTCTAACAAAGTGTGCAAAGTTCTAGTGATCCATCTATGGACTGGTGCAAGCATCTCGGAGTTGGAATACGCTTTGATGAGTTGATCAAAGCATATAGATTTATACAGACTTGCGGCGAAGCCTGTATTTACAAGAAAGTGAGTGCGTGCACTACAACCTTTCTGATAAGTATATGTGAAAGACATATCGTTGATCAGAAATGATGTAGAATTTTCTGGAAAGCATAAAGGAGTGTTTGAAAGGAGTTTTTCAAAGAAAGACCTCGGTAAAGCTGCTTACATATTGAGCATCAAGATCTATAGAGATAGATCAAAACGCTTGATAAGTTTTTCAATGAGTACATACCTTGACAAATTTTTTGAAGTAGTTCAAAATAGAACAGTCAAAGAAGGAGTTCTTGCCTGTATTGCAAGGTGTGAAATTGAGAAAGAGACTCAAAGCCCAACCATGGTAGAAGATAGAAAGAGAATGAAGTCATTCCCTATGCCTCAGCCATAGGTTCTATAAAGTATGCCTTGCTGTGTACCAGATCTATTGTATATCCTACACTGAGTTTGGCAAGGGAGTACAATAGTGATCTAGGAGTAGATCACAGGACAGCGGTCAAAATTATCCTTAGTGGTATAAGGATATGTTTCTCGATTATGGAGGTGACAAAAGGTTCGTCGTAAAGAGTTACGTCGATGCAAGCTTTGACACCGATCTGGATGGCTCTAACTCTCGATCTAGATACATATTGAAAGTGGGAGCAATTAGCTAGAGTAGCTTTGTTGAGAGCATTGTTGACATACAAATTTGGAAAATACATATAGATCTGAATATGGCAGACCCGTTGACTAAACTTCTCTCACAAGAAAAACATGATCACACCTTAGCACTTTTTGGGTGTTAATCACATGGCGATGTGAACTAAGATTACTGACTCTAGTAAACCCTTTAAGTGTTTGTCACATGGCGATGTGAACTATGGGTGTTAATCACATGGTGATGTGAACTATTGGTGTTAAATCACATGGCGATGTGAACTAGATTATTGACTCTAGTGCAAGTGGGAGACTGGAGGAAATATGCCCTAGAGGCAATAATAAAGTTATTATTTAATTTCTTATTTCATGATAAATTTTTATTATTCATGCTAGAATTGTATTAACCGGAAACTTAGTACATGTGTGGACACATAGACAAACAGAGTGTCACTAGTATGCCTTTACTTGACTAGCTCGTTGAACCAAAGCTGGTTATGTTTCATAGCCATAGACATGAGTTGCCATTTGATTAACGGGATCACATCATTAGAGAATGATGTGATTGACTTGTCCCATTTCGTTAGCTTAGCACTTGATCGTTTAGTATATTGCTATTGCTTTCTTCATGACTTAGACATGTTCCTATGACTATGAGATTATGCAACTCCCGAATACCGGAGGAACACTTTGTGTGCTACCAAACGTCACAACGTAACTGGGTGATTATAAAGGTGCTCTAGAGGTGTCTCCGATGGTACTTGTTGAGTTGGCATAGATCAAGATTAATATTTGTCACTCCGATTGTCGGAGAGGTATCTCCGGGCCCTCTCGGTAATGCATATCACTATAAGCCTTGCAAGCAATGTAACTAATGAGTTAGTTGCAGGATGATGCATTACGGAATGAGAAAAGAGACTTGCCGGTAACGAGATTGAACTAGGTATTGAGATACCGATGATCGAATCTAGAGCAAGTAACATACCGTTGACAAAGGGAACAACGTATGTTGTTATGCGGTTTGACCGATAAAGATCTTCATAGAATATGTGGGAGCCAATATGAGCATCCAGGTTCCGCTATTGGTTATTGACCGGAGACGTGTCTCGGTCATGTCTACATAGTTCTTGAACCCGTAGGGTCCGCACGCTTAACGTTCGGGGTATTATGAGTTTATTTGTTTTGATGTACCTAAGATAGTTCGGAGTCCCGGATATGATCACGGACATGACGAGGAGTCTCGAAATGGTCGAGACATAAAGAACGATATATTGGACGACTATATTTGGACATAGGAAGGGTTCCGAGTGAGTTCGGGCATATACTGGAGTACCGGGGGGTTACCGGAACCCCCCGGGGAGGGTAATGGGCCTTATGGGCCTTAGTGGAGAGAGAGAGAGGGGCAGCCAGGGTAGGCCGCACTCCCCCTCCCCCTCTACTCTGAATTGGACTAGGTAAGGTGGGCGGCGCCCCCCTTTCCTTCTCCTTCTTTCCTCCTTCCTTCCTTCTCTCCTACTCCTACTACATGGAAGGGGGGAATCCTACTCCCCATTGGGCGCGCCATAGGAGGGCCGGCCCTCCCCCTCCTCCACTCCTTTATATACGGGGGAGGGGGGCAGCCCATAGACACACAAGTTGATCATTGATCTTTTAGCCGTGTGCGGTGCCCCCCTCCACCATAATCCACCTCGGTCATATCGTCGTAGTGCTTAGGTGAAGCCCTGCGCCGGTAACTTCATCATCACCGTCATCACGCCGTCGTGCTGACGAAGCTCTCCCTCGAAGCTCTACTGGATCGTGACTTCATGGGACGTCACCGAGCTGAACGTGTGCAGATCGCGGAGGTGCCGTACGTTCGGTACTAGGATCGGTCGATCGTGAAGACATACGACTACATCAACCGTGTTGTCATAACGCTTCCGCTTTCGGTCTACGAGGGTACGTGGACAACACTCTCCCCTCTCGTTGCTATGCATCACCATGATCTTGCGTGTGCATAGGATTCTTTTGAAATTACTACGTTCCCCAACAGTGTGCGCCACCTCAAAAGAGTTACCAGCAGTCGTAGTATAGGATAGCCACCGAGTCAAAGCTGGCTTGCTGCAGTTGAACTCCACCACCCCCTTTGTTGATATTGATGCATATGTAGCTAGTTCTGAAGTAAGTCTTGCTGGGTAAATTTGTACTCACGTTTGCTTAATTTAGGTTTTGCAGAGAGACTTCAGTCTCGCTAGTAGTTCCGTATGGACTTCGACCTTTAGCTTGTTACCTCAGCTATGATCATGTACCCTTGGGTGGGTCTTGTAGATAGTCAGGCTTCTCAGCCTTTTTCATTTGTAGATGTCTGTACCCAGACATGTTATGCTTCCGTTGCGTGTATGCTCTCTATATTGGGTCATGTGATCCATGATTGTAATTCCTACTATGTACGACTCCTCGGAGCCTATTGAATAAATACTTTGAGTCGTAGAGTTTTGTTGTGATGCCATGTTGTATTTGCACATATCGAGCATATTGTGTGTATGCTTTTGAAATGCTTGGTATGTGTGGGATCCGACAACCTAGTTGTTTATTCTTGGTAGCCTCTCTTATGGGGAAATGTCTCCTAGTGCTTCCACTGAGCCATGGTAGCTTGCTACTGCTCCGGAACACTTAGGCTGGCCGGCATATGTCCTTGTTCGTTCCAGTGTCTGTCCCTTCGGGGAAATGTCACACGTTGTTCCTTTAAGTTCTTGTAGCTTGCTATGACTTGGGTTCATATGTTGATGACCGACACATTCGTTGCTGGGTCATGTATGCCTGTCCCTGTAAGTTAGTGCCACTTTGGGTTTACAACTAGTCATGTCGGCCCGGGTTCTCTGTCATATGGATGCTAGCGACACTATCATATACGTGAGCCAGAAGGCGCAAACAGTCTTGGGCCAGGTAAGGTGGCACCCGTGGGGATACCGTGCGTGAGGCCGCAGAGAGATATGATGTGTTACATGCTAGATCGGTGTGACTTAGGATCGGGGTCCTGAAATTTGTAGCAAGTGTAACAGTGATGATAGCAATAATAACGCATCAAGATCAATATAAATAAATTCGTAGGGATTGGATCAGTGACTTGTCGGATGATATTCATCATGTGACAGTTATAACCTAGGGCGATACGGCACTAGCTCCAGTTCATCGATATAATGTAGGCATGTATTCCGTAAATAGTCATACGTGCTTTATTAAAAGAACTTGCATGACATCTTTTGTCCTACCCTCCCGTGGCAGCGGGGTCCATATTGGATACTAAGGGATATTAAGGCCTCCTTTTAATAGAGAACCGGAACAAAGCATTAACACATAGTGAATACATGAACTCCTCAAACTACGGTCATCACCAAGAGTGGGCCCGGTTGTTGTCACTCCGGGGTTGTTGGATCATAACACGTAGTATGTGACTATAACTTGCAAGATCGGATCTAAAATATGGATATAATGATGAATTCATAAACGGTTCAGATCTGAGTTCATGGCACCCGGGCCCAAAGTGACAAGCATTAAGCATAGCAAGGTCATAGCAACATCAATCTAAGAACATAGTGGATTCTAGGGATCAGGCCCTAACAAAACTAACTCGATTACATGATGAATCTCATCCAACTTGTCAGGACCCCGATTCCAAGTCACATCGATCTAGCCGGTAACACCTCATATCGCTTTGCGGCCTCACACACGGTATTCCCACGGGTGTCGCCTTACCATGGCCCGGGACCGTTTGCGCCTTTTGGCTCACGTATATGATAGTGTCGCTAGCATCCATATGATAGAGAACCCGGGCCGACATGACTAGTCATGAACCCAAAGTGGCACTAACTTACGGGGACAGGCATACATGAGTCAACATCGAGTATGTCGGTCAGTAGCGTGCGAATCCGGGCTGTAGCACTGGGCTAACAGGACTCCGGTGAACCGGGCTGTACCAGGCTAGGCAGGACTCCGGATGTCACCGCGTGACATTTCCCCGAAGGGACAGACACAGGAACGAAGTGAATCACATGCCGGCCAGTCAGGTGTTCCGGAGCAGTAGTGCTGGGCTAGCAGGACCCCGGTAAACCGGGCTGTAGCGGACTAATATGGCTCATGGAAGCACAAGACTACATTTCCCCATAAGAGAGGCTACCAAGGATAAACAACTAGGTTGTCGGATCCCACACATACCAAGCATTTCAATCATACACACAATATGCTCGATATGTGTAAATAAAACATGGCATCACAACATAACTCTACGACTCAAGTATTTATTCAATAGGCTCTGGGAGCCAAGTATTACAAACATGGGTCTCATGACCCCAACATACAGAGCATACAAACAACAAGCACATGCGGAAGCTTAACTTGTCTGAGTACAGACAACTACAAATGAAGAAGGCTGAGAAGCCTGACTATCTACAAGACCCTGCCGAGGGCACAAGATCGTAGCTGAGGTAACAAGCTAAACGTCGAAGTCCACGCGGAACTACTAGCGAGACTGATGTCTCTCTGCAAAAACATAAAATAGGCAAACGTGAGTACAAATGTACCCAGCAAGACTTACATCAGAACTAACTACATATGCATTGGTATCAACAAAGGGGGTGGTGGAGTTTAAGTGCTGCAAGCAAGCTTTGACTCGGTGGCTATCCTGAACTACGACAGCAAGTAACTCTTTGAGGTGGCGCACACGAGTCCACATATTCACCATATCAATGCACCACTATATGGATCGGCTCCCGTCTCCCTACGAGAAGGCCATCCATAGCACTCACGCTTATCTTGCGCATTTTAGAGTATCCACTTTCACTTGACTATGAACTGTTATAGGCAACCCAGAAGTCCTTTACCGCGGACACGGATATTCGAATAGATGATGTTAACCCTGTAGGGGTTTACTTCTTCATACATGTTTCCACAAATTAGCATCTACACACGACATGTGCTCGGCAGACTTCAAGCGAAAGCCGACGTGGGTGTAGACCACGACCTACCTAAACACTCAAGTCTCTAGTCCAGGTTTATCGCCTATCTAGGTTCCATCTGCAGGGAGTCCGGCCGAGGTTTCCACATACGGCCCCGAACGATGTGTACAGGGTTCCACGACACCAAACGGGCGCCCGGCATACCCGGCAACGTGCCTACCGCATCACAGCCCACCCCTTGGGTCAGCGCTGCGCACGGCGTCCAGCATACTACAAACACCAGAAACTACTTGCAACTCCTGGGCAGAGGACTAGGGTGGTTAAGAAGTCGAGCGGGGTCATATTTCAAGGCCCAATGCATGGTAGTAGCTGTTTCATGGATCACAAACACAGAACTCAGTTCCTGCGGACGGTTTCAATGAGACAACCCACCATGTACTCCTACATGGCCTCTCACCGCTACCTTTACCAAATCATGTTCACACACTTAGCTCACACACAGTAGGACATGTTCATCACCATTCCAATTCATTCCCGATGAATCAGACCAGACTCAAATCTAAGCAGTAGCAGGCATGACAAACAAGCATGAATGAGTAGGCACATCAGGGCTCAAACAACTCCTACTCATGCTAGTGGTTTCATCTATTTACTGTGGCAATGCCAGGTCATGCAGAGGATAAGGGGTTCAATTACCGCAGCAAGTAATAGATGAATCGTTGTTGTCCTAATGCAGTAAAAGAGAGCAGGAGCGAGAGGGTGGGGTTGTATCGGAATGAACAACGGGGTTTTGCTTGCCTGGCACTTCTGAAGAAGATATAGCTCTTCATCGGTGTCATCGAACTCATCGTCGAAACATACATCTACCGAGGGGGAACAACCACCGGCAAACACAGGAAGAACACAATCAATGCAATGCACAATATGATGCATGATCATGACATGTCAATATGCTGTGATTTGAGCTAATGCAGCTAAGAACAAAAGGGTTTGAGTTGATTTGAACCAAAGGTTCAACTTCAAATTCAAACTAAGAACTTATAAAGTGCATTATCATGTTTTGATCTAAACAGCAACGTTAAGTTGTTTAAACATGCATGAAACCAGTACAGATGGATATATTGAATTTTTATGATCATTTTTAATATATAACACTTTGCATTTGGAGTTACAGATTAATTTCTATGATTTTTAGAAGTTCGCTCTATTTTCTAGAATTTCCTGAATAAGAATAAATCCAGAAAATAATTAACTGCGTCAGCACTGCTTCACTGTGACGTCAGCGGTCAATGGGGACGGTCCAGGTCAAACCAAACCAGTGGGGCCCGCGTGTCAGTGTCACAGCTAATTAGCAGAGTTAATTAGTGCTAAGTTAAATACTAACCTAAGTTAATTAGGGCGTGGGCCCACATGCCAGTGACTTAGCTGGTTAACTAAAAGTTAATTAGCACTAAACTAAAATTAGCAGGGCTCTGGGCCCACTTGTCCGGACCCAGGGGAGGTCAACCCCCTGGTCAGCGGGGTCAAACCCGCCGGCGACTCGACGCCGGCGAGGCCAGAAGCGGCGGAGGGCCTCGGATTTGGTCCTCCGGTGACCAAATTGACGGCGGAGACGTGCTACGCATAGCTGGGGAGCTGCCGCATCCAGTGGTGCAGGTGGTTGGACGCGGGGACGTCGGAAGCGACGCCGGCGAGCTCAACAGCGGCGGCCGGAGTTCAGCGGGGAGGGGAGAAGGGGCTACGGTGCACGACAGGGGCCGGGGTTGGTAGCGTTCGTCTCCTCAGGACGCACTGACCATGGTGGCGTGCTCGGTTGCGGGTTCCCGTAGGTGTGGCTGCGGTGGCGACATGGCCGGCGGAGCCGAGCTCCCGGCCATGATGGCCAACGGTGTTAGGGGGTAGCTCGAGTGACATGTCTAGGGGAGAAGGAAGAGGAGCTCACGGGGAGTGTAGGGGTGGCCTCGGCGTGATAGGGGAGGGGCTGATGACGACGGGAGGTCGTCGGCGATATCGGGGCAGAGGCGGCGAGGATGGCGGTGCAGAGGGTGATGCAGGGCGTCCGGCGTCGTGCGAGTTGACGGAGAGTCGTGGGAGATGGAGGCGGAGCCCGTGGACAGCACGGGGAGAAGAGGGGGGCACGGTTGCTGCGGCGTTACGGCGGCGCGGCTGCGGCTGCGCTCGGGCGCGAGAGGGAGAGAGAGCAGAGGAGGGGGAAGAGGTCGGGAGAGAGTGAGAGGGTTCCAGGGGGGTGCGTGTCGGCGTCCAGGGCGTTCAGAAGCTCGGCGGCAAGCAGGAGGTGGCGAAGCGTGTGCTCGCGTGCGGCGGCCACGCGCGCGCTGTCCTCCTGGCGGGAGGTTGGTAATGACTGGTAGAGGCCAGTGGGCTGGGCCGCTGCTGGGCCATGGTGGGGCGCCAGGTAGGTTCTCTCTCTCTGGTTTTTCTATTTATTAATGTTTTCTATTTTATGCAATTGGTTTTGATTTCATTTAAAACATCAAATCATTTTTTTGAACTTTCTGTAAATTGTTATGTGAGCTCAGGAACTAGTCCAAGGTCACATGCAACTTACAAAAATATTTGAACTTTATTCCTTGTATAACAGAAATAAATTCAACTCAAATATGTCATTGATTTAAGTATTTCTGTGATTCCAAAAATATTGGTTTGAATTTTACCTCTTACCAATATTTTCATAGAGTAACAGGAACATTTCTTTGGACTCATTTGATGAGAATTAAATGTTGATTACTTTTAAGAGGTTTCTGAGGCTTTGAAATGCCCTCGATTCGAATTTCAGAATTTAGACATGATGATCATGCAAGTACAAGCAAATGCTAAACTAGGGTTGTGACACAACTCCTCACCAACCAGTGAGCCTACGAAGGAATTACTCACTCCCGGTGAGGAGCATCATGGAATTGGCGATGGAGATTGCTTGATGATGACGAAGAACGAAGATCCCCCTCTTCGGAGCCCCAAACGGACTCCAGATCTGCCCTCCCAAGGAAGAACCGGGCTTGGCGGCGGCTCTGTCTCGTGGAACGTGACAATTCTTTCTTCCTGATTTTTTCTGGAAATATGTGATTTTATAGTATCAGGGAGTCGTCTGCGGGGCCACCAGGTGGGTACAACCCACCTGGGCGCGCCAGAAGAGGGGGGCGCGCCTTGGTGGGTTGTGCCCACCCAGGGGCCCCTCTCCTTTAGGTCTTGGCTTCTAGAAATTCTCTTTTATACCATGAAAATCCTCGCAAAGTTTCGTTTATTCTGAGAACTTTTATTTCTGCACAAAAACAACACCATGGTAGTTCTACTGAAAACAGCGTCAGCCGGGGTTAGTTTCATTCAAATCATGCAAATTAGAGTCCAAAACAAGAGGAAAAGCGTGAGAGAAAGTAGATACGTTGGAGACGTATCACATACCTAGTTCAATCTCGTTACCGGCAAGTCTCTTTACTCGTTCCGTAATACATCATCCCGCAACTACCTCATTAGTCACATTGCTTGCAAGGCTTATTATGATGTGCATTACCGAGAGGGCCTAGAGATACCTCTCCCATACTCGGAGTGACAAATCCTAATCTCGATCTATGCCAACCCAATAAACACCTTCAGAGAAAATTGTAGAGCATCTTTATAATCACCCAGTTATGTTGTGACGGTTGATAGCACACAAGGTATTCCTCCGGTATCCGGGAGTTGCATAATCTCATAGTCAAAGGAATATGTATATGACATGAAGAAACCAATAGCAATAAAACTTAACGATCATTATGCTAAGCTAATGGATGAGTCTTGTCCATCACATCATTCTCCTAATGATGTGATCCCGTTCATCAAATGACAACACATGTCTATGGTTAGGAAACTTAACCATCTTTGATTAACGAGCTAGTCTAGTAGAGGCTTACTAGGGACACGGTGTTTTGTCTATGTATCCGCATGTCGGAGTAAACGTCCACGGGTAGCCTCATCTGCTCCCCCTGGCGATTCAAGACATCGGAGCCAGCAGCGCCCCTAAAGCCTCAAGGCATAAGAGCCACCTTCTCGGGGCCGGCTGGTCCAAGCGGCCGGCTGCCAGAGGGCGGCGGACCTTAGAAGAAAGCCATGAGACGGACCGACACCTAGCAGGCGGCCTCCAGAGAGGCCGGCTGCCAACAGGCGACCCCTCATGCACTCAAAGTTAGGACCCACATAATTACGACAAGACGGGGCATGGCTACAGTGCAGCCTGCCACCCCCGAATCGCGGCCAGAGCGCGGCCACAGTGCAGTGTACCGGGCGGACGTCCCTCGCCCGGTGCGGCACTGTTGCCACGCAGCCCATGACCTCACCCATGGCAGAGAAGGCCATGCTCCCACTACGGGTTGTCGGTACGGGGGGAGGCCGACTCCCCGCAGGCGGCCCTCCCCCTCCCTCAAAGTCTGTGCGCCATTAATCAGAAGAGACGGGGAGTGGCTATAGTGAACGCCCACCAGGCAGCGGTACTATAGCCATGCCTTCCCCAACAAAGCACACGTCATCAGTGGCATTGTCACATTACTAAGCAGCCGACAGACCCGCCAGCGGCGGCCGCGGCCTGTCAGCCTAGTACGAGACAGCTAGCGGGGCCCACTAGGCGGCGGGCCCCAGTGGCCGGCGGAGAAGCCGGCGACCGAAGACACTGATAGCCGGGTCCTACACCAGACCATATTACCATTGTACCCCTGGGGGTAGGCCAATTTTAGCCCCCAGGGCACCCATGCAAAGGGGTCAGACCTTAGTCCACCCATACATACACATAGAGAGAGGAAGCTAGGGCTAGCCTTGTTCTCCTTCCCCCTCTAGAGAATACAGCTCAAGGAGCAAGCTTGTAGCCACCATTGTTGCTTGAGTGATCATGCGGAGACCCCGCAGAGCAGGAGTAGGGGTGTTATCTCCTAGGAGAGCCCCAAGCCTGGGTAAAGTGCACCGACGTTCGTGTCTACGCCTTATCCCGTTTCTAGGCACCGGCGACGTTTTACTAGCTCCCACCATGATAAGCCATCTTTTGGCATATGTCGCGCCAAACCCCCGACATTTGGCGCCCACCGTGGGGCTAGGTGCACCGTCGTCCGGAGATCTGTTCTGGACGGGAACCTTGTTCCTTCCTGGCGAGCGCAGCCAGCCTAGCACGCTCGATGGCGTCTGCGCCGACGCGCTGCATGGCGCAGAAGTCGCCTGCGCGGCGAGCAGCCTCGCAGACCTTGTCGGCGAGATCCGACTCTCCAACAAGCCCGCGCCCGACGCGGGAGCAGCCAGCTCCGAGAGCTACTTCATCGACCTCCTTGGCAAGCTCCACATCACCAACGAGCCCTTCTCCGACCTAGAGTCGATTGGCTCCACCGACCCGATGCTCGCGACTCCGACACGGCATCCCTCGATGCTTTTCCCACCAACGTGGTGGTCATCGACGACCCACTCCCTCGCGCAGATAGCAGCGGCAGCATCGTCATGGAGGTGCTCGTCATCAGCCACGACGGGGCCTCTAGCGGAGCCGCTCAGGACCCACTGCAAGTGGCGCTGCGAGACCTGTCCGCACCCATCGCGGCAGACGCTGACGACGAGACCTTGGAAGCTCATCGCATCACGCTCGTCGAAAGCGCCAAGAAGTTGGCTGCCATGAGGCGCCTCTCCGAGGCCTATCAGCGCGAAGTCGACTGAGCAATCGGCGGCACCCCGGCTGCTGGAGAACCCAGCCGCGTGGGCACGATCCGACAACATGGGGGCGCCATCACCAACATATTTGGGGTGGACCGCCCGGTCTACGCCACCCCCGCAGAAAACATACCTGCTGCTCAAGCGGAGGTAGACGAGCTAGACCGCCTAGAAGGAGACGAGCATCACTGCATGACAGGGCGCGTTCAACAGCTCATTGACATGGCTGCTGCGCAGCAAGAAGCCGGCCGCCGCGTGCCAGAGCCCGGCGTGCACGATGAGAATCCACCCCCCCCGCCGAGATCAAGGCGCGACCTCCTAGACGTCGACAGGCGGCGCCCGCGACCAGAGAGACCGAGAGCCGGCTGCTAGCCACAGCCGGATGCGTATCACCGTCGAGTGCGACCAAGACGGCCACCCACGAGCAGTGGAACGACGGGGCGATCGCCCGCCTCCTCCTCCTCCTTGCAGGGAGAGGCGCGCCTCCCCGCCGCTTGTTGAGCACCCGACTCTCGGCGACCGGCTGGGGCGCCGTGAAGGAGACGGAGAGAATGATGCCCGCCACCGGATCGACCACCTCGCTCGATCCCTTGCGCTAGAAGAAGAGGATGCAATCGGCCCACCTTGTTTCGGCCCCCGCATTCGCGACGAGCCCTTTCCCAAAGGGTTCTCGCTCCCAAGAGACACGCCCAAGTACAACGGCTCCGCGAAGCCGGAAGATTGGCTAGTTGACTACTCCACTGCAGTCAACATAGCAAATGGCAAGAAGTGCGTAGCCATAAAGTACGTTCCGCTCATGCTCCAGGGCACGACCCGGACATGGCTGAACAGCCTGAAGCCTTACAACATCAACAGCTGGGTAGATTTCACCAAAGTGTTCATCCGCAACTTCACCAGCACCTACAAGCGGCCTCCCAAGCCTCGCCAGCTTTCTCTGTGCGTCCAAGGCCCCACCAAGTCCACCCGTGACTACCTAACGTGGTGGGCCGAACTGCGCAACTCCTGCGAAGGGGTGTACGAGGTGCAAGCCATAGAGTAGTTCACCGCCGGGTGCCGAGGGGGCACCCTACTCAAGCACAAGCTCCTCTACAACAAGCCGGCCACACTCGACGAACTGCTGATCATAGCGGACAAGTACGCCACTGCCAACTCCTCCATGAAGTCGGAGCTCCAGGTGGACGCATCCGGGAAGGTGCTTTCTCAGGCTCCTCAAACGCTGGCTGGTGACAACAGCCGGCGCCAGCAACAATACGACAACAAGTGCAAGGCCCCGCAGTCGGCTTCCACCAGTCGGCAGGTGGCAACAGTCAAAGACCAACAGCCGGAAGGGCAACCCTTACCCAAGTGTCAGAAGGGTGGCAAGCCGGCTTGGTTGCCTGCCTTCTCCTATGAGCAAACCCTCGATGCTCCCTGCAAGTTCTACAGCGGTGCGAAGACGTCCAACCACACCACTCGGAAGTGTCACTGGCTCACCCAGATGCGAAGGACTGCTGCCTCCTCTGCCTGCCGGCCCGCCGCCGCTTGCTCAGCAGCCGACGGCCCGTCCGGCAGTCGGTGCCATCCAAGATGAATTCCCTGAAGAGCACGGAGCCTATGTTGTCTTCACTAGTGTGGCCGACGACAAGCACAGCTGACACCCAACACTGAGAGGTGAACGCTGTCGCTTCGGAAGCTCCAGAGTTCATGCACTAGTCCGAGAAGCCCATCAGCTGGAGCCGAGCTGACCACCCGGAGGTGATGCCTTCCCCAGGTTCCTATGCCTTGGTGTTGGATGCCACCTTTGCGACAGAAAGGCGAGCTGCTCGTTTCTCCCGAGTTCTGATAGACGGCGGTAGCAGCATCAACATCCTTTACCGCGACACCATGGAGAAGTTGTGCATCAAAGAGAAGCAACTCCAGCCTAGTCAGACTGTCTTCCACGGCATTGTACCTGGCCTTTCCTGCTCACCAATCGGCAAGATCAAGATAGATGTCCTCTTCGGAGACAAAGATCACTTCTGCCGTGAAGCAATTTGGTTTGAGGTAGTTAACCTGGAGAACCCCTATCATGCACTGCTTGGCCGACCTGCTCTGGCCAAGTTCATGGCTGTACCGCACTACGCCTACCTCAAGATGAAGATGCCGGGAACCAAGGGTATTATCACCGTGTCTGGGGATTACAAGAAGTCGGCCGCCTGTGCTGTGGCAAGAAGCCGGATGGCCGAGTCCCTTGTGATTGCAGCCGAGAGGAAGCTTCTTGACCGGGTGGTGGCCATGGCCAGCAAGCAGCCGGACTTGTCGCCAGACCCCAAGGAGTCGGAACCTCAGGGCTCCTTCCAGCCGGCCAAAGAGACCAAGAAGATTCCCTTGGACCCGAACCACCCAGAGAAGTTTGCTCTCATAGGTGCTCACCTCGACAGCAAATAGGAAGGCGAGCTCGTCGATTTCCTCCGTGAGAATCGGACATCTTTGCATGGTCTCCCAAGGACATGCTGGGTGTTCCGACGGATTTCGCCGAGCACAAGCTACATGTCAGAGCAGATGCAAAACCAGTCAAGCAACCCCTCCGCCGCCTGTCAGAGGAGAAGAGAAGAATTGTTGGTGAAGAGATAGCCCGACTCCTAGCAGCCGACTTCATTATGGAAGTGTTCTTTCCAAAGTGGCTTGACAACCCAGTCCTTGTATTGAAGAAAAACAACAAGTGACGCATGTGCATTGATTACACCAGTCTCAACAAAGCCTGCCCCAAGGATCCGTTTGCGTTGCCTCTGATTGACCAAGTGATAGACTCCACAGCCGGATGCGAGCTGTTGAGTTTCTTGGATTCCTACTAAGGGTACCACCAGATCAAGATGAACCTGGCCGACCGCTTGAAGACCGCCTTCATCACACCATTCAAAGCCTTCTGCTACCAGACCATGACATTCGGCTTGAGAAATGCCGGTGCAACGTTTCAGCATTGCATGCAGAAGTGCTTCCTCAAGCAACTCGCCAGGAATACCCACGTCTACGTAGACGATATTGTGGTGAAGACGGAGAAGCGCGGTACCCTCTTGGAAGATCTCAGGGAAACTTTTGAAAATCTGCGCCGGTTTCAAATCAAGCTCAACCCGGAGAAGTGTGTTTTCTGACTACCAGCCGGCCAGCTCCTTGGCTTCCTGGTCTTAGAACGCGGCATTGAGTGCAACCCTGTGAAGATCAAGTCCATCGAGAGGATGGAGAGACCCACCCGACTGAGAGACGTACAGAAATTCACCGGCTGTTTGGCGTCCATCAATCGTTTCATCAGTCGGTTGGGCGAGAAGGCTCTTCCCCTGTACCAGCTCATGAAGAAGACCACTCATTTCGAGTGGAATGACAAGGCGGACGAAGCTTTTCTCCAGTTGAAGAAGATGTTGACCACGCCACTTGTCCTGGCGGCTCCGACTGCTAAAGAGCCCATGTACCTCTACATCGCCGCCACTAGCCTGGTGGTCAGCACTGTCATGGTAGTAGAGCACCCAGAAGACGGCATGGCACAGCCGTCTAGAGGCCTGTGTACTATTTGAGCGAGGTGCTGTCAACCTGGAAGCAGAACTACCCTCACTACCAGAAGATGTGCTACGGCGTGCACTTTGCCGCCAAGAAGCTGAAGCCATACTTTCAAGAGCACCTAATCACGGTTGTCTGCACTGCCCCGCTTGCTGAGATCATTGGCAATAGAGATGCATTTGGCTGAATGGCCAAATGGGCCATCGAGTTGGCCCCGTACACCATCTTCTACCAGCCATGCACCGCCATCAAGTCCCAAGTACTGGCCAACTTCCTCGTCGACTGGGCTGAGACCCAGTACCTGCCGTGTAACGCCCACGATGCGGCTATATCTCCCACGTGTCGAGGCATGACTTAGAGGCATAACCGCATAGTGGTTTTGTCGCAAGAAGGGTCATCTTCACACAATCCCATGTAATGAACAAGAATGGGATAACGAGAGTTGGCTTATAATAGCCACTTCACACAATACATAAATATAAATCATACATCATCCAAAATCCACACATAGACCGGCTACGGTCAAATCCAAATGAAAATAAGATAACCCTAAATGCTAGATCCCCGATCGTCCCAACTGGGCTCCACTACTGATCATCAGGAAAAGACACATAGTAACGACCACGTTCCTCATCGAACTCCCACTTGAGGTCGATCCCATCATCTGCAATGGCATCGTCGGCACCTGCAACTGTTTTGGTAGAATCTGTGAGTCACGAGGACTCAACAATCTCACACCCGCGAGATCAAGACTATTTAAGCTTATAGGAAAGGATGGTATAATGAGGTGGAGCTGCAGCAGGCACTAAGCATATATGGTGGCTAACATACGCAAATGAGAGCGAGAAGAGAAGCAACGGAACGGTCGTCATCTAGTAATAACTAAGAAGTGATCCTGAACTCCTACTTACGTCATTCATAACTCAAACCGTGTTCACTTCCCGGACTCCGCCGAGAAGAGACCATCACGGCTACACACACGGTTGATGTATTTTAATTAAGTCAAGTGACAAGTTCTCTACAACCGGACATTAAGAAATCCCCATCTGCCTCATAACCGCGGGCACGGCTTTCGAAAGATAATACCCTGCAGGGGTGTCCCAACTTAGCCCATCATAAGCTCTCATGGTCAACGAAGGATAAAACTTCTCCCGGAAAGACCCGATCAGTCTCGGAATCCCGGTTTACAAGACATTTCGACAATGGTAAAACAAGACCAGCAAAGCCACCCGAATGTGCTGACAAATCCCGATAGGAGCTGCACATATCTCGTTCTCAGGGCACACCGGATTGTCCAAGCTTCCGATAGGCGAGCCCAGAGTTGCCCTTGGTGGCCACCGGCGACTGACAGGTTGGACCAATACTCAGAGGAGCACTGGCCCGGGGGTTTAAACAAAGATGACCCTCGGGCTCGCGAAAACCCGGTGGAAAAGGCTTAGGTGGCAAATGGTAATACCAAAGTTGGGCCTTGCTGGAGGAGTTTTATTCAAGGCGAACTGTCAAGGGGGTCCCATAAATCACCCAACCGCGTATGGAATGCAAACTCAAGGAACATAATACCGGTATGACGGAAATTAGGGCGGCAAGAGTGGAACAAAACACCAGGCATAAGGCCGAGCCTTCCACCCTTTACCCAATATATAGATGCATTAATTAAATAAGAGATATTGTGATATCCCAACAGATCCATGTTCCAACATGGAACAAACTTCAACTTCACCTGCAACTAGCAACACTATAAGAAGGGCTGAGCAAAAGCGGTAACTTAGCCAAACAACGGTTTTCTAGGGAAGGATGGTTAGGGGCTGACATGGCAATATGGGAGGCATGATATAGCAAGCGGTAGGTAGCGTAGCATGGCAATAGAACGAACAACTAGCAAAGCAAAGATAGAAGTGATTTCGAGGGTATGGTCATCTTGCCTGCAAGGTTCTTAGAGTTGTCCAAAGCTTGATCCTCGTAAGCGTACTCAACAGGTTCCTCGTTCATGAACTCATCTCCCGGCTCTACCCACAACAAGAACACAAGCAAACGGAACCACAATCAGTCACGAGAAATGCACAAGCAACATGATGCAAAACATGAACGATATGCAAGATATGATATGCGATGCATATGCGTGCTCCGGAAGGAAAACGATGAACAAGGCAGTAACTTGGCAAACCAAGCATGCCACTGGAAAGATGAGATGATTTCGGTCGAAATCGATATAAAGATCACCGGAAACGGATGCACGGTTTGCAAATGGCAAGCAAAACAAGAATGACACGAATCTGCGATTAACAACATGATAGCACTTAGAATGCAACAAGTAACAATGCTACAGCACTCCAACATCGCAACAAAGTATATGTCAGTAAAGTACAGGAGATGCTTGACAAAAGATGAACACTGAGCTACGGCTAGTTCACCACATAACAAGCTCAAACAAGCATGGCAAAAGTGCAAAAGATATCAGGTTTACAGACTTGGTGAAAATACTGGACATGACTGAAACAGCATCCGGTAGCAATGTTCAGAGCACGAAACCAACATGCTACAGGAACTTAACATGGCAAAACAAGGCACGGAAGTATTCTCCTAAATGCATATGACAAAAGTCCCTTACTGACCATAAGCCAAAAAGGACCAGAAGATATGATGGCAACCATGTAAACATAGCAAGTTTTCTTAACATGTTTCAGACTTGGTAGAAAACAGAGCATGGCAGAGACAATAATATGAAGGCATCTTGGTGAGCTTGATGCTCTCAACACAAAACAAGCATACCGACGGCAAGATGGCAAGTTTATGAAGCTATCCACGGCAAGAGCAAATACATAGCATGGCAAAATTGAATATCATGTTAAGAATCTGCCAGAAATATTTTCTAGCAAAAGTAGAGCAAGATTGAGTCATGCTATGACACTCCATAATTGCAAACAAGGGCATGAATGGATCAGAGATTTGGGCATCAAGATGGACTCAAATGAACATGGTGGAATGGAACAAAATAAAGAGCATCTAGAGACGAACATTTCGATATATTACATGCGCGAAACGGGGCTATATGCAGAGAGTTATGCCAAAATGAACAGGAGCACATTATGCAAAAATTATGCGGGACATAGAGAAAAAATCAGAGGGGGAGAGGTCAACCGCTCGGTCTCCAGATCGGATCAGGCGCGTGGATCGCCGGAGTCGGGGCGCGCGGGGCCGGAGCTCGGGGCTAGCCTCGCCGGAGAGGGGAGAACGCCGGGCGCGCGGGGGCGGCGGTCGGCGAAGGAGCCACGGCGGCGGGAGGCGGCGAGGTCGCGC
>NC_057814.1:69860256-69869902 GCF_018294505.1 Triticum aestivum | reverse complement strand
CCGGCGGCGTGCGCGACGGTGGGGCGCCACATGGCACGCTCTGACTGGCGGCGAGCGGCGGCGGGATCCGTCCGGCGGCGGCCGGACGTGTCCGGCGCGCGGAGGGGCGATTTTTAGGGTTTGGGACTTTGAGATTTCGGGGGGAGGTGCAAATATATAGGTAGAGGGAGCTAGGAGACTCCAAATGGAGTGCGGTTTTCGCCCACACAATCGCGATCGAATGATCTAGAGCATGGAAGTGACTTAGATGGGTTTGGGGTTGTTTAGAGAGGGGTTTTTGCTGCAACACACAGAAGGCATCTGCGGTTACCCGGTTAACCGTTGGAGTACCAAACGACCTCCAAATGGAACGAAACTTGACCGGTGGTCTACCGGTGGCATACCAAGGCCACTTGACAAGCCTCGGTCCATTCCGAGAACGTTTGACACCCGCTCACGGAAAGAAACAAGAGGGGTGCACCGAAGGAGGTGGGAGTGCTGGATTGCAAAATGGACAACGGGGAAAATGCTCGGATGCAAGAGACGAACACGTATGCAAATGCAATGCACATGATGACATGATATGAGATGCATGACATGAACAAAATGAAAAAAACAAACAAAACCCGACCACGAAGGGAATATCATAACACATAGGCGAAAATGGCAAGAGTTGGAGTTACAAATATGGAAAGTTACATCCGGGGTGTTACAACACTCCACCACTACGAGAAGATCTCGTCCCGAGATCTAGGACTGAAACAACTCCGGATATTCGGAACGGAGGTGGTCCTCGCGTTCCCACGTGGCTTCTCGGTCGGAATGGTGCGACCACTTCACTTTCAGGAATTTGATTGACTTGTTGCGAGTCTTGCACTCAGTTTCTTCAAGAATAGCACCGGGGTGCTCATGATAAGACAGATCTTCTTGGAGGTCAATCTCTTCAAAGTTGATGGTGCGCTCGGGCGTCTTGAAGCACTTGCGAAGCTGTGACACGTGGAACACATCGTGCACGTTCGCGAAGTTGGAAGGAAGCTCAAGTTGATAGGCGAGGTCGCCTCATTTGCCAATGATCTTGAAAGGACCCACGTATCTAGGGGCAAGCTTCCCTTTGATACCGAAGCGACGAGTGCCTTTCATTGGAGAGACGCGGAGGTAGACATGGTCTCAGATCTTGAAAGCCAAATCACGGTGCTTACTATCATAGTAACTCTTCTGGCGCGATTGCGCGGCTTTGAGATTTTCACGGATGGCTTTACACATTTCTTCAGCCTCTGTGATTAAGTCATTGCCAAGAAGTTGGCGTTCACCAGTCTCTGACCAATTGAGAGGAGTACAGCACTTTCTGGCATAGAGAATCTCGAATGGGGCCTTGCCCGAACTCGCTTGGAAGCTGTTGTTGTAGGAGAATTCGGCATATGGAAGACAATCTTCCCATTTCATGCCAAAGGAAATGACACAAGCCCTAAGCATATCTTCAAGAATTTGATTGACTCGCTCGACTTGGCCACTAGTTTGAGGATGGAAAGCTGTGCTGAAGCGAATGTTGGTGCCCATGGCCTTCTGGAAGGTGTCCCAGAACTTAGATGTGAAGATGCTTCCACGATCTGAAGAAATCAATTGTGGAATGCCGTGCAAGTAGACAATCCTGGAGGTGTATAGCTCTGCCAACTGAGCTGCTGTGATAGATTCTTTGATTGGAAGAAAATGAGCCACTTTAGAAAGCTTGTCGATGACAACGAAGATAGCATCATTTCCGCGCTTGGACTTTGGAAATCCATTCACGAAGTCCATTTCAATATGATCAAACTTCCACTCTGGGATAGCAAGAGGTTGAAGGAGACCAGCTGGTCGTTGGTGTTCTGCTTTCACTCTTTGACAGACATCACATTGATTCACGAATTGAGCAATTTCTCGCTTCATTCGAGTCCACCAATACGACTGCTTGAGGTCATGATACATCTTCGTACTTCCAGGATGAATGGAAAGAAGAGAATTGTGCGCTTCGTTCATTATGACTTTCCTTAGATCACCTTTAGGAACCACAATCCGGTCCTCGAAGAATAAAGTGTCTCTGTCATCAATGCGATAGCACTTGTATTTGGAGAGACCCTTGTCGATACCACGTTTCACCTTCTTCACCATGGTATCCAGGAGTTGTGCCTCACGAATTTGATCTTCCAAAGTAGGAAAGACTATGAGGTTGGCAAGAAAGCCTTGAGGAACAACTTGGAGATTCAGCTTGCGGAAAGCTTCACAAAGATCCGGTTGGAATGGCTTGAGAATTAAGCTGTTGCAATAAGCCTTCCTGCTCAAAGCATCTGCAATGACATTGGCTTTGCCTAGAGTATATTCAATACTCGGATTGTAATCTTGAATCATTTCGACCCATCGAGTCTGCCTGAGGTTGAGGTTGGGCTGAGTGAAGATGTACTTGAGACTCTTGTGATCGGTGAATATGTCCACCTGTCGTCCCAACAAGAGATGTCTCCAGGTTATCAATGCATGGACAACTGCCGCCAACTCAAGATTGTGAGTGGGGTAGTTCTTTTCATTGGGCTTCAACTCACGAGAGGTATAGGCCACAACTTTCTTCTCTTGCATTAACACAGCACCGAGACCTTGGAGAGAAGCATCACAGAAAACTTCGAAAGGCTTGGATTCGTCAGGAGGAGTTAAGACAGGAGCTGTGACGAGTTTCTCTTTGAGAGTGTTGAAAGCAACGTCACACTCAGGAGACCAGACATACTTCACATGCTTCTGGAGGAGGTTGGAAAGAGGCTTTGCAATCTTAGACAAATTCTCAACGAATCTTCAGCAATAGCTTGCAAGACCAAGAAAGCTGCGGAGCTGCTTGACATTCTGAGGAGGTTCCCAATTCACAATTGCGGACACCTTCTCGAGATTAACAGCGATGCCCTTGGCAGAGATGATGTGACCAAGGTAAAGAACTTCATCGAGCCAAAACTCACATTTGGAAAACTTCGCATAAAATTGATACTCTCTGAGCTTGTCGAGCACCAATCGCAAATGTTTGGCATGATCCTTCTTATTCTTGGAGAAGACCAATATATCATCGAGATACACCAGCACGAATTCATTGGTATAGGGGTTGAAGATGAAATTCATCATCCGAGAGAATGTTGGAGGAGCATTGACAAGGCCGAAAGACATGACAGTATATTCATAAGAACCAAAGCTTGTTCTGAATGCTGTCTTGGGAATATCTTCTTCACGAATGCAAATCTGATGATAACCCATACGAAGGTCAAGCTTGGAGAATACTTTAGCACCTTTGAGTTGCTCTAATAGCTCATTGATGTTGGGAAGTGGATACTTGTTCTTGATTGTCTTCTTGATCAATGGACGGTAGTCGACACAAAGTCGTTCCGTGCCATCCTTCTTCTGGACAAAAAGAACACCACAACCCCATGGAGATGAACTCGGTCTGATCAAACCCAGAAGCTCTTGTTCATCGAGCTGTTTCTTCAATTCCTTCAGCTCCTTGGGTCCAAGCTTGTATGGACGCTTGCAAACGGGTTCAGTGCCCGGCTCAAGATCGATAACGAACTCAACTGGCCGGTGAGGAGGCATACCCAGAAGCTCTTCTGGAAAGACATCTTGGTACTCACAAACGACTGCAATTTGGGAGATGGCATTCAATTCGCCCTTCTCATTGAGAGAAAACAACCGAATGGTTTCATCACAAGCGGCATAAATGATAACATCCTCAGAAGAATGTGTCAATTGAATCTCCCTGGCAGCACAATCAAGTTGAGCCTCATGCTTAGAAAGCCAGTCCATCCCGAGAATAAGATCGATATCCGAGTCACCAAGAACAATTGGAGAAGACAGAAATTTATAGTTCCCCATCTTGATGGAAACATCGGGAACCATGTAGGTTGCATTCATGCATTTGCCCGGAGAGACAACTACTAACGGTCTAGGAAAATCTTGAAAAACCAACTCATGCTTGGATGCAAACGGTCTTGATATGAAAGAAAGCGATGCACCCATATCAAAAAGAACTTTTGCAGGAATATCATTAACTGAGAGATTACCCATTATCACATCAGTAGATTCCTCCGCTTGAGTTGCATTCATAATGTTCACCTTTGCAAACTTGGAATTATGCTTGACCACTGCATTGCTGGAAGATCTGACAGGAGGAGGAGGCGGAAGGCGCCTTTGGTTGAAGCACTTGTTAGCATAGTGACCTTTCTGCTGACACTTGTTGCAAGTCACCTCTAAGAGTGGACGACGATAAGGAGCATTCGACTTTGGAGCTTGATTCTGAGACTTGTTTTGATAGCCAGAGTTGGAAGAGTGGGAAGATCCATGGCCACCTTTGTTCTTCTGTTGGTATGGCTGACGAAATGGAGGAGGAGGAGGCAACCAGAACTTCTGTTGCTTAGCAGCCACAAGTGAGGAAGAAGAAGACTGAACTGCGTCCCTGACTCTCTTCTTAGAAGCCTCACACTTGAGTTGAGCAGCCTCTTGCTTCAGTGCCATGTTATATAATTGATCAAACTGAGTAGGCTCAACAAGAACGAGAGCTAACTGCAGATCCTCTCTAAGGCCACCTCTGAAGTGATAGAGCATGCTCTTTTCATAAGGAACGTCTTGTTTAGCGAAGCGAGCAAGTTTCTGAAACTGGATGTTGAATTGATACACAGACATGTTGCCTTGCTTGAGATTGCGGAACTCCTCACGCTTGCTCTCAACAACACTTTGTGGAATGTGGTGCACTTTGAAGTCCCGACAGAAGTCAGTCCAAGTGATCCCACGACCTCCTCTGGAATCTTTGTATTGTTGATACCAATCAGCAGCTTGGTCCTTGAGTTGAAAAGAAGCGAACTTGACATAGTCCTCAGGCCTGACATTGCTACATTCAAAATGCTTGTTGATGTCCATGAGCCAATCATCGGCATTCGTGGCCTCGGCACAGTAGCTGAAAGACTTGGGCCGATTTGCGAGAAACTGGTTGAGGGTAGCGAAGTTAGGCTGATTGTTGCCTTGGCCTTGATTTCCTTGATTGCCTTGCCCTTGGGTGCGTTCTTGCAAGAGTTGCAGAATCATCTGAGCATTGGCGTTGGTGGCTGCCATGATAGCTTGCCATGCCTCCGGAGGCGGAGGTGGTGGCAGAGGGTTCGCTTGACTCCCTTCATTGCGTTTCGGATTCTGACGCGTTGGTGGAGCCATCCTGAAGAGGGTGACATCCGTTAGCATCTTGATAGACAGATAGGCAAATTGAATCAACGGATAGAAATTGCAACATATAGTCTTCACAATAAACATTCGAACGAGGATGAACGAATGAATTCCATAGTAAATCATCACACTTCCGTAAGTTGAGAAGCCACTTAGAAAAAAATATGGAATCAACATTTGACTTCGAAGCAACTCGAATACCACAATCAAAACAAAACAAAGTATTGGCTTGCAGAATAAGCCGGAACAAACATATGATAGATATTTTGTCCGAAGTTTTCATGGTGGGGCCCACACGGGCTCGATCATACAGCACCATCATGTACAAGGCAGTGCACATGACATACGAAGCGTCCCCGAGTCGGCATAGCCAAGGACTCTTTAAGACACTACGAGACCACTGTAAAACCAACCGTGGAAAGGCGGACCACTAGACGTCGAACCCCAATCTCATATCATGCGTCTGTCGGAAAGATATCCTAGGAGCTACTTGAATTCCCACTTATAAACTCCTGAAACTTTCTGGTTATGCAATCTGGTGTTGGGGATACAGGGGACACGAAATATATCACCCAAACTAGCAATCCCTAGATCCAGCTTTATCCATCCGTCAACACATAACCAAGAAACCTTCGGAAATTGTGTACCTCAACCTTCGAAAAACATCCGTTATACGAGTTATGGCAATACTCCCGAACTCCCGCCCCAGTACTGGGTAGCGTCGAGGTGATCTCACCAACAACTGCATAAAAGAGATTTCGATGTCGGCGAAACTCAGGTATTCCAGAACTGCAACGATAAAATTGTGACGACAACACCTCGGAGCTCAACTCCCCGGGACACTGCCACAACCCCTAAATGTCAGGAGGCACCAAGAACAATGTTCTCGTCACAAAACCATCAGAACGATTCTAAGATACCCGCGTGATCCTAATTTTTTTAGTGAAATTTGAGGAGAGAAGAGTCAAAACTTCTATGTCAGGAGACCTCACCAGAGCGACGAAGGGATTGAGGAGTAAAAAGAATCCTACTCTCCGATATATATAATCCTAAGACTCAAAACATTTTTGTTCTAGACTCAACAATGCCAGCGATTCGATCAAGCAGGGGCTCCTAAGTCGGGGATGGCTCTGATTAGCAACTTGTAATGCCAATGATGCGGCTATATCTCCCACGTGTCGAGGCATGACTTAGAGGCATAACCGCATAGTGGTTTTGTCGCAAGAAGGGTCATCTTCACACAATCCCATGTAATGAACAAGAATGGGATAACGAGAGTTGGCTTACAATCGCCACTTCACACAATACATAAATATAAATCATACATCATCCAAAATCCACACATAGACCGGCTACGGTCAAATCCAAATGAAAATAAGATAACCCTAAATGCTAGATCCCCGATCGTCCCAACTGAGCTCCACTACTGATCATCAGGAAAAGACACATAGTAACGACCACGTTCCTCATCGAACTCCCACTTGAGGTCGATCCCATCATCTGCAATGGCATCGTCGGCACCTGCAACTGTTTTGGTAGAATCTGTGAGTCATGAGGACTCAGCAATCTCACACCCGCGAGATCAAGACTATTTAAGCTTATAGGAAAGGATGGTGTAATGAGGTGGAGCTGCAGCAGGCACTAAGCATATATGGTGGCTAACATACGCAAATGAGAGCGAGAAGAGAAGCAACAAAACGGTTGTCATCTAGTAATAACCAAGAAGTGATCCTGAACTCCTACTTACGTCATTCATAACTCAAACCGTGTTCACTTCCCGGACTCCGCCGAGAAGAGACCATCACGGCTACACACACGGTTGATGTATTTTAATTAAGTCAAGTGACAAGTTCTCTACAACCGGACATTAAGAAATTCCCATCTGCCTCATAACCGCGGGCACGGCTTTCGAAAGATAATACCCTGCAGGGGTGTCCCAACTTAGCCCATCATAAGCTCTCATGGTCAACGAAGGATAAACCTTCTCCCGGAAAGACCCGATCAGTCTCGGAATCCCGGTTTACAAGACATTTCGACAATGGTAAAACAAGACCAGCAAAGCCACCCAAATGTGCTGACAAATCCCGATAGGAGCTGCACATATCTCGTTCTCAGGGCACACCGGATTGTCCAAGCTTCCGATAGGCGAGCCCAGAGTTGCCCTTGGTGGCCACCGGCGACTGACAGGTTGGACCAATACTCAGAGGAGCACTGGCCCGGGGGTTTAAACAAAGATGACCCTCGGGCTCGCGAAAACCCGGGGGAAAAGGCTTAGGTGGCAAATGGTAATACCAAAGTTGGGCCTTGCTGGAGGAGTTTTATTCAAGGCGAACTGTCAAGGGGGTCCCATAAATCACCCAACCGCGTATGGAACGCAAACTCAAGGAACATAATACCGGTATGACGGAAATTAGGGCGGCAAGAGTGGAACAAAACACCAGGCATAAGGCCGAGCCTTCCACCCTTTACCCAATATATAGATGCATTAATTAAATAAGAGATATTGTGATATCCCAACAGATCCATGTTCCAACATGGAACAAACTTCAACTTCACCTGCAACTAGCAACACTATAAGAAGGGCTGAGCAAAAGCGGTAACTTAGCCAAACAACGGTTTTCTAGGGAAGGATGGTTAGGGGCTGACATGGCAATATGGGAGGCATGATATAGCAAGCGGTAGGTAGTGTAGCATGGCAATAGAACGAACAACTAGCAAAGCAAAGATAGAAGTGATTTCGAGGGTATGGTCATCTTGCCTGCAAGGTTCTTAGAGTTGTCCAAAGCTTGATCCTCGTAACCGTACTCAACAGGTTCCTCGTTCACGAACTCATCTCCCGGCTCTACCCACAACAAGAACACAAGCAAACGGAACCACAATCAGTCACGAGAAATGCACAAGCAACATGATGCAAAACATGAACGATATGCAAGATATGATATGCGATGCATATGCGTGCTCCGGAAGGAAAACGATGAACAAGGTAGTAACTTGGCAAACCAAGCATGCCACTGGAAAGATGAGATGATTTCGGTCGAAATCGATATAAAGATCACCGGAAACGGATGCACGGTTTGCAAATGGCATGCAAAACAAGAATGACACGAATCTGCGATTAACAGCATGATAGCACTTAGAATGCAAGAAGTAACAATGCTACAGCACTCCAACATCGCAACAAAGTATATGGCAGTAATGTACAGGAGATGCTTGACAAAAGATGAACACTGAGCTACGGCTAGTTCACCACATAACAAGCTCAAACAAGCATGGCAAAAGTGCAAAAGATATCAGGTTTACAGACTTGGTGAAAATACTGGACATGACTGAAACAGCATCAGGTAGCAATGTTCAGAGCACGAAACCAACATGCTACAGGAACTTAACATGGCAAAACAAGGCACGGAAGTATTCTCCTAAATGCATATGACAAAAATCCCTTACTGACCATAAGCCAAAAAGGACCAGAAGATATGATGGCAACCATGTAAACATAGCAAGTTTTCTTAACATGTTTCAGACTTGGCAGAAAACAGAGCATGGCAGAGACAATAATATGAAGGCATCTTGGTGAGCTTGATGCTCTCAACACAAAGCAATGCATGACAAAACAAGCATACCGACGGCAAGATGGCAAGTTTATGAAGCTATCCACGGCAAGAGCAAATACATAGCATGGCAAAATTGAATATCATGTTAAGAATCTGCCAGAAATATTTTCTAGCAAAAGTAGAGCAAGATTGAGTCATGCTATGGCACTCCATAATTGCAAACAAGGGCATGAATGGATCAATGACAACAATATCTACAAAACATCCTCACTGAACATCTCCAAAATAAGCATGGATCTCTCTATAGACACATGGATACATAGCAACAAAATAACAACAGTCACAGACTTAGAGAAATCACAGTCCCTGAAACCAGAAACATTACGGAGCCTACTTTGCATGCTTGTGCTAGTCACCACAGAGATCACAAAAATACATGGCATACACCTCTGTAAAGATGGCATGGCATACAACAAAACACATGTAGAGCTCATACTCTTAAGATGCACAGGTAAATGCAACAAAAATAACAAATCCTCAAGTTCTGATAAGTAACATCAGACAACAGCAACTAGAACTCTTGCACCAGAGATTTGGGCATCAAGATGGACTCAAATGAACATGGTGCAATGGAAGAAAATGAAGAGCATCTAGAGACGAACATTTCGATATATTACATGCGCGAAACGGGGCTATCTGCAGAGAGTTATGCCAAGATGAACAGGAGCACATTATGCAAAAATTATGCGGGACTTGGGAGAAAAAATCAGAGGGGGAGAGGTCAACCGCTCGGTCTCCAGATCGGATCGGGCGCGTGGATCGCCGGAGTCGGGGCGCGCGGGGCCGGAGCTCGGGGCTGGCCTCACCGGAGAGGGGAGAACGCCGGGCGCGCGGGGGCGGCGAGG
>NC_057814.1:69854456-69859814 GCF_018294505.1 Triticum aestivum | reverse complement strand
CGGCGGTGGGGCGCCACGTGGCACGCTCTGACTGGCTGCGGGCGGCGGCGGGATCCGTCCGGCGGCGGCCGGACGTGTCCGGCGCGCGGAGGGGCGATTTTTAGGGTTTGGGACTGCGAGATTTCGGGGGGAGGTGCAAATATATAGGTAGAGGGAGCTAGGAGACTCCAAATGGAGTGCGGTTTTCGCCCACATGATCGTGATCGAACGACCTTGAGCATGGAAGTGACTTAGAGGGGTTTTGGGCTGTTTAGAGAGGGGGTTTTTCTGCAACACACAGAAGGCATCTGTGGTTACCCGGTTAACCGTTGGAGTACCAAACGACCTCCAAATGGAACGAAACTTGACCGGTGGTCTACCGGTGGCATACCAAGGCCACTTGACAAGCCTCGGTCCATTCCGAGAACGTTCGACACCCGCTCACGAAAAGAAACAAGAGGGGTGCGCCGGAGGAGGTGGGAGTGCCGGATTGCAAAACGGACAACGGGGAAAATGCTCGGATGCAAGAGACGAACACGTATGCAAATGCAATGCACATGATGACATGATATGAGATGCATGACATGAACAAAATGCAAAACAACAAACAAAACCCGACCACGAAGGGAATATCATAACACATAGCCGAAAATGACAAGAGTTGGAGTTACAAATATGGAAAGTTACATCCGGGGTGTTACATGCCGCCAGCTCCGGACTCCACTCATTGGCGGATGCACTTTGATGGCTCGAACATGCGCACCGGCTTGGGAGCTGGCACTTTGATGGCTCGAAGATACACATTGCAAATTCACTTCACCGCCTCCAACAACGTGGCCGAATATGAGGCGCTAGTACATGGCCTCTGACTGGCCAAAGAGATCGGCATCCCCCGAATCCTGTGCTACAGCGACTCCGACTTGGTGGTCCAACAGTCGTCTGGTGAGTGGCACGCCAAGGATGCCAACATGGCAAGTTACCGCTTCCTCGTTCAGCAGCTCAGCGAATATTTTGAGGGGTGCGAGTTCCTTCACGTGCCACGGAATGAAAACGAGCCAACTGACGCTCCGGCACAGATCGGCTCCACCCGTCAAGAAATACCTGCCGGCGTCTCCCTTCAGTGCCTCTGCAAGCCGTCAATCAAGCCTTCTCAAGAATCTGAGTCCATCTTCGTGCCGGCCCCTCCCGAAGCAGTCGGATCCAACTCGGGGGCTGCAGCAGCTGGCCCGGGAACTTCGGCAGGCGGCACGGGGACTACGGCAGTCGCACCCGGCCCGAGGACTTCACAACCTGGCCCGGGGGCTGCAGCAGTCGGCCCCGGGACTTCACCAAGCGGTTCGGGGACTGCAGCAGTCGCACCCGGTCCAGGGACTTCACAACCAGGCCTGGGGGCTGCAGTAGTCGACCCAGGGACTTCAACGATGCAGCAAGCGGCAACCAACCCCAACCCGCTGCCTCCTAACCCAACCACCCTAGTACAAGTGGCCGTAGTGGCAGTAGAAGAAATTCAAGCACCATCATGGGCACAGCCCATCCTCAAGTTTCTGGTGAACAGAGAGCTGCTGGCCGATGAGATCTTGGCCCGGCAAGTGCAGCGCCGAGCAAGAGCCTACACGATAGTAAATAGAGAGCTTGTCAGACGCAACATGACTGGAGTCTTCCAGCGCTGCGTAGAACTAGAGAAGGGCCAAGCAATCCTCAAGGATATCCACCAAGGCGAGTGCGGCCACCAGGCGGCCTCCAGATCCCTTGTCGCCAAAGCTCTCCGCCATGGTTTCTTTTGGCCGACTGCATTGGAAGATGCCAAGGAGTTGGTCAAGTATTGCAAAGGGTGCCAGAAGTTCTGCTCCAAGCAACATCTACCAGCTTCTGCACTCAAGACCATCCCCCTCACTTGGCCCTTTGCCGTGTGGGGACTGGATATGGTGGGACCATTCAAGACAGCACGCGGCGGCATGACCCATCTGCTTGTCGCCGTGGACAAATTCACCAAGTGGATTGAAGCAAAGCCAATCAAGAAGTTGAACGGCCCGACTGCTGTGACCTTCATCGCATATATCACCGTCCGATATGGCGTTCCACACAGCATCATCACCGACAATGGCACAAACTTTGCCAAAGGCGCCTTGGCCCATTTCTGCGCGACGCAGGGCATCCGACTGGACTTAGCGTCCGTTGCCCATCCGCAGTCAAACGGCCAGGTCGAGCGAGCAAACGGCCTCATCTTGTCCGGCATCAAGCCCTGACTGGTCGAACCTCTGGAGCGCTCGGCCGGCTGCTGGATCGACGAGTCGCCGGCTGTCTCTGGAGTCTGCGCACCACTCCGAACAAGTCAACCGGCTTCACTCCTTTCTTCCTTGTGTACGGGGCCAAGGCTGTCATCCCAACTGACATCGAGTTCGACTCACCTCGCGTCACCATGTACACGGAAGCAGAGGTGAAGGAAGCACGAGAAGACGTCGTCGATCTGCTGGAAGAGGGCCGGCTATTGGCACTCAGCCGGTCCGCCATCTACCAGTAGAGTCTGCGCCGCTACCACAGTCGGAAGGTCAAGACAAGATCCTTCCAAGAGGGAGACCTTGTGCTGCGGCTGATCTAGCGAATAGCCGGCCAGCACAAGCTCTCGGCCCCATGGGAAGGCCCCTTCATCATCAACAAAGCCTTGGGCAATGACTAATACTACCTGATCGACGCACAGAAGCCCAGGGCACGAACGAGGGACGACTCTGGCAAGGAATCAGAGCGCCCGTGGAATGCAAATCTCCTCCAAGATTTTACAGTTGATATAGTATGTACCACGCTACCTTTTGTATTAAGCGCAAGACATCAGATCCCTCGAGGAGCACTCGGGGACTACCCTCTTTATCTGTATGATAAGTTTTACGCCTATGAATATGTTATTTCATTCTTCTGCCTGGCATCGGGTTCGACCAATTGGCCCAGGGGCTTGCCGCCTTGTACTATGTCGGTGCTACCTGCAGTCGGACAAGTAATGTGCCGGCATCTAAGCCCTTTCTTGCCACAAGCTGCAGTTCGCAGAGCGACTGTTCGGCTGGCAAGAGCTAAAGGCAAGAAGCGATGCCCACATGAAAAATGGCTAAGGACCAAAGCACTCACATAGCCCAAGCCGGCGCCTCGCCTCACCGACCGGCCGCTGAGCAGCCGGCCGGCCGGCTTCCTACTTAGCTTACTACGTTCTAATCGGCCAAAGTACTTGCCCTCCCAAATGACTAAGTACTTGACCCGGCCACAGTCCACAGAGCGGTTGTCTGGCTGGGAAGACGGCAGCCGTAGGAGGGCGGCAAAGGAAAAAGCCAAAGAACAGAAAAGCAATACAAGTCGGAACTCGGCAAAAGCACAACTCGTGTGGAATTTCATTTACATATCAAAAGGCCCTTGGCCAGCATTCAACGAAGTTTGAATACACCCCCAGCGGGTGGAACTACGCAAATTTAACAAGTTCTGTTCAATGAAACTACGAAGCAGGAAAAGTTAAAGATAAAACTGGCCGCCTAGGCCAGAGGAGCAGTAGGCGGGTCCGGCAGGTTGGTGGAGTCGGCTGCGCCGACTGGTGGAGCAGTTGGCTGGCGAGTCTCGGCTTTGCCACCTTCAGAAGCAGTCGCCATGCTCGCACGTGGCTCATTGCTCGAGACACGGTCGAGCTGAGGCTGGCCGTATGCTCCGACTTCCCCATCCGCTCCGTCCTCTGGCGCGTTGTCTTCACCATCCTTGTCCTCTTCGTCCTCACCTTCGTCGCTGGAGGCGATCTCCTCCATCGAGTCCTCGCCATTGGCCGGGTTCAGCCCAAACCAGTTGGGCGGCAGCTCGGTACCCTCCTCGTCCAGCTCGGGGATGAAGTCATTGGTGTTGGTATACTCGGCGATCGCCGCCACACGCTGAGTAAGCTTGGCTGCCACCACCGCCAACTCCCCGGCGACCTCCTGCCAGAAGGTGGTCAGCTGGTCGAGGTTCAGCCTGGGATACCAGGCCATGACGAATTCCAAGGCCCTGCGTGCACCCCGCCCGGGCCGAAGAGCCTTTCCACGCCTCAAGACGGCCAACTGCCACTTCCAGCCAGTCGGCAGTCCGATATGGAGTGCGCGGAATATTGGTTTCTGGCCAGAGGGCGGAGAACACCTGAGCTCCGACGCGCTGCAGGCAGCGAAGCATTCGGTGAGCCGGCTGAAGGCGCGCCCGGATGACGAGAAGCTGCTCGTTGAGGGTCCGGGGCGCGTTGGGCGCGATTTCCACGCCTTCGCTCCTTCGCTCGTCACGGCGTGCCTCGATGGCTTGACCGGCGGCAACGGCGTAGCCAGGGAAGAACTCTTCATGAGAAGAAAATATTAGAAGCCAGAAGCCGACTTCTGCAGCAGTCGGCGGCTGTTCAAAAGGTAGAGGCAACTCACCGTCGATCATGTCCTCAATATCGCAATAGCCGTCGCTCAGCGCCTTCTCCTTCTCGGCCCAGCTCGAACGCTCAGTCTCGAACTCGGCCAGGAGGTTGGCCCCACCATCTGTCGCTGCCTGGAGGGCTGCCTTCACTACAAAAAAAAGACACATCCGTGACATTTTGGGCCGAACGATTTTTTTGTCATACATATGACACTTCTATGACGATAATTGTGACAAAACCCGGTATCATCATAGATGTGGTGGGCTCCTACTTCTATGACAAAAAATCATGACAGAAAATGATCTTTTCGTCCTGGGCGGGCCGGAGACGCAGCTGCATGACATTCTTTGGGCCGTCCATGACGGAAAAAACCGTGGTAGAAGCGAGGGCGAGGAAAATTTCGGGGAGTTCCCGGTTATGGTGGGAGGTCGGGGGCCGAGCGATGCGCGTTTCTCTCGTACACGTACGCGCATGTGTGCGAGGCGTTGGCTCTAACTGAACCCGAGCGAGGCTTTGGGCTCTAACTGAACCCGAGCGATTGCACTGCAGGCTACGCGTTACTGAACCCGAGCGATCGATCGATGGCTATTAACTGAACCCGATCGAACGATTCCTTCGCTACTGCTGCTAACTGAAGCCGATAGATTCTGCCTCTGGGATGAACAGTGAGCGTTGCAGGGGGGGTTGGATGAATAGTGAGCGGTGGTGTTGCCTCTGGATGAACAGGACCCCGTGGTGTGGTGGAGAGCTGAATGAACAGTAGACGGTGGAGGGGTGCCCGTGGAGGGGTGGTTGAACAGGACCCCGTGGTGTGGAGGGCTGGATGAACAGTAGACGGTGGAGGGGTGGTTGAACAGTAGCCGGTGGAGTAGCGCGCGGTGGAGGCTGGATGAACAGGAGCCCGTGGAGGCTGGAGGAGGTCGACGGTAGCCCGTGGAGGCTGGAGGAGGTCGACGGTGGAGATGAACAGTATCCCGTGGAGTCCC
>NC_057814.1:69807706-69854093 GCF_018294505.1 Triticum aestivum | reverse complement strand
TCGTCCGTTTTGCGGTACGCCACACCCCTCCCGATCAACAAGACCCCCATTTCGACCGTAGGAGGTCCGTTTCGTCCGTTTTGCGGTATGCCACACTCCTCCCGATCAACAGGACCGCCGTTTCGACCGTAGGAGGTCCGTTTCCTCCGTTTTGCGGTACGCCACACCCCTCCCCATGAACATGACACATTCCGTTGCCTCCCCATGAACACGACGCATTCCGTTGCCTCCCCATGAACACGACGACGACGCTGTTTCTCCGTTCCGACCTAGCCATGTACATGAACCCTGGCCGTACGTATGCGCTAGTAGGCGTTCGAGACCCCGCCCGTATGTACACATACGTGGCCGTATTTTCTTTCTTGCACCCTGGCCGCTGTACGTACGTGTACATGCTACGTGGGCGCCACTACTACGACACGTACGCGCCTCTACTACGTCACGTGCACGCCTCTACATCCACCAGTATATATGTACGTACACGTTCGCGACCAGAATGACAACGCTACGTACGCTTCGACCAGGTGGGTCCCGACTGTCAGGCACTTCCTTGCCTGCGAAGATGTAGCTGGTGGGTCCCCGCAGTCAGGGGGGCTAATCGTTATATTTTTTTGCCCGGACGCACTTCCTTGCGTGCGAAAATGTAGCTGGTGGGTCCCAGCAAATAGGGGAAACGTTTTTTTGCGAAATACAGTGGCCCGTCCGGTGGGTCCCAGCTGTCAGGTGGAGGAATCATTATTTTCCGCGTAATAAGGAGGCACTTCCTTGCTGCGGCCGTGGACCTAGCTGTCAGTGAAGGAAATATGCCCTAGAGGCAATAATAAAGTTATTATTTATTTCCTTATATCATGATAAATGTTTATTATTCATGCTAGAATTGTATTAACCGAAAACATAATACATGTGTGAATACATAGACAAACAGAGTGTCACTAGTATGCCTCTACATGACTAGCTCGTTAATCAAAGATGGTTATGTTTCCTAGACATAGACATAAGTTGTCATTTGATTAACGAGATCACCTCATTAGGAGAATGACGTGATTGACTTGACCCATTCCGTTAACTTAGCACCCGATCGTTTAGTATGTTGCTATTGCTTTCTTCATGACTTATACATGTTCCTCTGACTATGAGATTATGCAACTCCCGTTTATCGGAGGAACATGTGTGCTACCAAACGTCACAACGTAAATGGGTCATTATAAAGGTGCTCTACACGTGTCTCCAAAGGTACTTGTTGGGTTGGCGTATTTCGAGATTAGGATTTGTCACTCCGATTGTCGGAGAGGTATCTCTGGGCCCACTCGGTAATGCACATCACTATAAGCCTTGCAAGCATTGTGACTAATAAGTTAGTTGCGGGATGATGTGTTACGGAACGAGTAAAGAGACTTGCCGGTAACGAGATTGAACTAGGTATCGAGATACCGACGATCGAATCTCGGACAAGTAACATACTGATGACAAAGGGAACAACGTATGTTGTTATGCGGTCTGACCGATAAATATCTTCGTAGAATATGTGGGAGCCAATATGGGCATCCAGGTCCCGCTATTGGTTATTGACCGGAGACGTGTCTCGGTCATGTCTACATAGTTCTCGAACCCGTAGGGTCCGCACGCTTAAAGTTACGATGACAGTTTTATTATGAGTTTATGTATGTTGATGTACCGATGGAGTTCGGAGTCCCGGATGAGATCGGGGACATGACGAGGAGTCTCGAAATGATCGAGACGTAAAGATCGATATATTGGATGACTATATTCGGACTTCGGAAAGGTTCCGAATGATTCAGGTATTTTTCGGAGTACCGGAGAGTTACGGGAATACGTATTGGGCCTTATTGGGCCATACAGGAAAGAAGAAAAAGGGCCTCAAGGGTGGCCGCACCCCTCCCCTTGGTCTGGTCCGAATTGGACTAGGGAAGGGGGGCACCCCCTTCCTTCCTTCTCTTTTTCCCTTCCTCTTTTCCTATTCCATATGGGAGGTGGAATCCTACTAGGACTAGGGAGTCCTAGTAGGACTCCACACTGGTGCGCCCCCTCCTAGGGCCGGCCTCCTCCTCCCTTGCTCCTTTATATACGGGGGCAGGGAGTCCTAGTAGGACTCCACACTGGTGCGCCCCCTCCTAGGACCCGCTTCCTCCTCCCTAGGGACGTCATCGAGCTGAACGTGTGTAGAACTCGGAGGTGTCGTGCGTTAGGTACTTGATCGGTCGGATCGTGAAGACGTACGACTACATCAACCGCGTTGTGATAACGCTTCCGCTGTCGGTCTACGAGGGTACGTGGACAACACTCTCCCCTCTCGTTGCTATGCATCACCATGATCTTGCGTGTGCGTAGGAAATTTTTTGAAATTACTACGTTCCCCAACAGTGGCATCCGAGCCTGGTTTTATGCGTTGACGCTATGCACGAGTAGAACACAAGTGAGTTGTGGGCGATATAAGTCATACTGCTTACCAGCATGTCATACTTTGGTTCAGCGGTATTGTGAGATGAAGCGGCCCGGACCGACATTACGCGTACGCTTACGCGAGACTGGTTTCACCGTTCGGAGCACTCGTTGCTTAAAGGTGACTGGCGGGTGTCTGTCTCTCTCACTTTAGTTGAACCGAGTGTGGCTACGCCCGGTCCTTGCGAAGGTTAAAACAGCACCAACTTGACAAACTATCGTTGTGGTTTTGATGCGTAGGTAAGAACGGTTCTTGCTAAGCCCGTAGCAGCCACGTAAAACTTGCAACAACAAAGTAGAGGACGTCTAACTTGTTTTTGCAGGGCATGTTGTGATGTGATATGGTCAATACATGATGTGATATAATGTGTTGTATGAGATGATCATGTTTTGTAACCGAGTTATCGGCAACTGGCAGGAGCCATATTTGTTGTCGCTTTATTGTATGAGATGCAATCGCCATGTAATAGTTTTACTTTATCACTAAGCGGTAGCGATAGTCGTAAAAGCAATAAGTTGGCGAGACGACAACGATGCTACGATGGAGATCAAGGTGTCGCGCCGGTGACGATGGTGATCATGACGGTGCTTTGGAGATGGAGATCACAAGCACGGTGCTTCGGAGATGGAGATCACAAGCACAAGATGATGATGGCCATATCATATCACTTATATTGATTGCATGTGATGTTAATCCTTTATGCATCTTATCTTGCTTTGATTGACGGTAGCATTATAAGATGATCTCTCACTAAAATTTCAAGATGAAAGTGTTCTCCCTGAGTATGCACCGTTGCAAAAGTTCTTCGTGCTGAGACACCACGTGTTAATCGGGTGTGATAGGCTCTACGTTCAAATACAACAGGTGCAAAACAGTTGCACACGCGGAATACTCAGGTTAAACTTGACGAGCCTAGCATATACAGATATGGCCTCGGAACACAGAGACCGAAAGGTCGAGCGTGAATCATATAGTAGATATGATCAACATAGTGATGTTCACCATTGAAACTACTCCATCTCACGTGTTAATCGGACATGGTTTAGTTGCTTTGGATCATGTAATCACTTAGATGATTAGAGAGATGTCTATCTAAGTGGGAGTTCTTAAGTAATATGATTAATTGAACTTAAATTTATCATGAACTTAGTCCTGATAGTATTTTGCAAATTATGTTGTAGATCAATAGCTCGCGTTGTTGCTTCCCTGTGTTCATTTTTTGTTCCTAGAGAAAAATTATGTTGAAAGATGTTAGTAGCAAAGATGCGGATTGGATCCGTGATTTGAGGATTATCCTCATTGCTGCACAGAAAAATTATGTCCTTGATGCACCGCTAGGTGACAGACCTATTGCAGGAGCAGATGCAGACGTTATGAACGTTTGGCTAGCTCAATATGATGACTACTTGATAGCTTAGTGCACCATGCTTAACGGCTTAGAATCGGGACTTCAAAGACGTTTTGAACGTCATGGACCATATGAGATGTTCCAGGAGTTGAAGTTAATATTTCAAGCAAATACCCGAGTTGAGAGATATGAAATCTCGAACAAGTACTATAGCAAAAAGATGGAGGAGAATCGCTCAACTCGTGAGCATGTGCTCAGATTGTCTGGGTACTACAATCGCTTGAATCAAGTGGGAGTTTATCTTCCAGATAAAATAGTGATTGACAGAATTCTCTAGTCACCATCACCAAGTTAGTAGAACTTCGTGATGAACTATGGTATGCAAGGGATGAGGAAAGTAATTCCCGAGCTCTTCGTGATGCTGAAATCGACGAAGGTAGAAATCAAGAAAAACATCAAGTGTTGATGGTTGACGAGACCACTTCAAGTGTTGATGGTTGACGAGACCGCTAGTTTCAAGAAAAGGGCAAAGGGAAAAAGGGGAACTTCAAAAAGAACGGCAAGCAAGTTGCTGCTCAAGTGAAGAAGCCTAAGTCTGGTCCTAAGCCTGAGACTAAGTGCTTCTACTGCAAAGGGACTGGTCACTGGAAGCGGAACTACCCCAACTATTTGGTGGATAAGAAGGATGGCAAAGTGAACAAAGGTATATTTGATATACAGATTATTGATGTGTACTTTACTAGTGTTTATAGCAATCCCTCGGTAATTGATACTGGTTCAGTTGCTAAGAGTAGTAACTCGAAACGGGAGTTGCAGAATAAACAGAGACTAGTAAAAGTGAACAAAGGTATATTTGATATACAGATTATTGATGTGTACTTTACTAGTGTTTATAGCAACCCCTCGGTAATTGATACTGGTTCAGTTGCTAAAGAGTAGTAACTCGAAAACGGGAGTTGCAGAATAAACAGAGACTAGTAAAAGGCGAGGTGACGATGTGTGTTGGAAGTAGTTCCAAGATTGATATGATCATCATCGCACACTCCCTGTACTTTCGGGATTAGTGTTAAAACTAAATAAGTGTTATTTGGTGTTTGCGTTGAGCATGAATATGATCTGATCATGTTTATTGCAATACGGTTATTCATTTAAGTTAGAGAACAATTGTTGTTCTGTTTACATGAATAAAACCTTTATGGTCATACACACCAACGAAAATAGTTTGTTGGATCTCGATCGTAGTGATACACATATTCATAATATTGAAGCCAAAAGATGCAAAGTTAATAATGATAGTGCAACTTATTTGTAGTACTGCCGTTTAGGTCATATTGGTGTAAAGCGCATGAAGAAACTCCATACTGATGGGATTTTGTAATCACTTGATTATGAATCACTTGATGCTTGCGAACCGTGCCTCATGGGCAAGATGACTAAAACGCCGTTCTCCGGAACTAGGGAGAGAGCAACAGATTTGTTGGAAATCATACATACAGATGTATGTGGTCCGATGAATATTGAGGCTCGTAGCAGGTATCATTATTTTCTGACCTTCACAGATGATTTGAGCAGATATGGGTATATCTACTTGATGAAACACAAAGTCTGAAACATTTGAAAAGTTCAAAGAATTTCAGAGTGAAGTGGAGAATCATCGTAACTAGAAAATAAAAGTTTCTACGATATGATCGCAGAGGTAAAATATTTGAGTTACGAGTTTGGCCTTCAGTTAAAATAATGTAAAATAGTTTCACTACTCACGCCACCTGGAACACCACAGTGTAATGGTGTGTCCGAACGTCATAACCGTACTTTATTGGATATAGTGCAATCTATGATGTCTCTTACCAATTTACCACTATCATTTTGGGTTATGCATTAGAGACAGCTACATTCACGTTGAATAGGGCACCATCAAAATCCGTTGAGACGACGCCTTATGAACTATGGTTTGGCAAGAAACCAAAGTTGTCGCTTCTTAAAATTTTGGGGATGCGATGCTTATGTGAAAAAATTTCATCCTGATAAGCTCAAACCCAAATCGGAGAAATGTGTCTTCATAGGATACCCAAAGGAGACAGTTGGGTACACCTTCTATCACAGATCCGAAGGCAAGACATTCGTTGCTAAGTATGGATCCTTTCTAGAGAAGGAGTTTCTCTCGAAAGATGTGAGTGGGAGGAAAGTAGAACTTGATGAGGTAACTGTACCTGCTCCCTTATTGGATCACAGAAATCTGTTCCTGTGACTTCTACACCAATTAGTGAGGAAGTTAATGATGATGATCATGTAACTTCAGATCAAGTTACTACCAAACCTCGTAGGTAAACCAGAGTAAGATCCGCACCAGAGTGGTACGGTAATCCTGTTCTGGAGGTTATGTTACTAGACCATGAGGAACCTACGAACTATGAAGAAGCGATGGTGAGCCCAGATTCCGCAAAATGGCTTGAGGCCATGAAATCTGAGATGAGATCCATGTATGAGAACAAAGTGTGGACTTTGGTTGACTTGCCCGATGATCGGCAAGCAATTGAGAATAAATGGATTGTCAAGAGGAAGACGGACGCTGATAGTAGTATCACTATCTACAAAGCTAGAATTGTCGCAAAAGGTTTTCGACAAGTTCAAGATGTTGACTACGATGAGAGTTTCTCACTCGTATCTATGCTTATGTCTGTCCGAATCATGTTAGCAATTGCCGCATTTTATGAAATCTGGCAAAAGGGATAAACAAAACTGCATTCCTTGATGGATTTATTAAAGAAGAGTTGTATATGATACAACCAGAAGGTTTTGTCAATCCTAAAGGTGTTAACAAAATATGCAAGCTCCAGCGATCCATCAATGGACCGGTGCAAGCATCTCGGAGTTGGAATATACGCTTCGATAAGTTGATCAAAGCATATAGTTGTATACAGACTTGCGGTGAAGCCTGTATTTACAAGAAAGTGAGTGGGAGCACTACAGCATTTTCTGATAAGTATATGTGAATGACATATTGTTGATCGGAAATAATGTAGAATTATTCTGCAAAGCATAAAGGAGTGTTTGAAAGGAGTTTTTCAAAGATAGACCTCGGTGAAGCTGCTTACATATTGAGCATCAAGATCTATAGAGATAGATGAAGACGCTTGATAAGTTTTTCAATGAGTACATACCTTAACAAGATTTTGATGTAGTTCAAAATAGAACAGTCAAAGAAATGAGTTCTTGCCTGTGTTACAAGGTGTGAAATTGAGTAAAGACTCAAAGCCCGACCACGGCAAAAGATAGAAAGAGAATGGAAGTCATTCCCTATGCCTTGGCCATAGGTTCTATAAAGTATGCCATGCTGTGTACCAGATCTATTGTATACCCTACACTGATTTTGGCAAGGGAGTACAATAGTGATCTAGGAGTAGATCACTGGACAGCCGTCAAAATTATCCTTACTGGAATAAGTATATGTTTCTCGATTATGGAAGTGACAAAAGGCTCGTCGTAAAAGGTTACGTCGATGCAAGTTTTGACACTAATCTAGATGACTCTAAGTCTTGGTCTAGATACATATTGAAAGTGGGAGCAATTAGCTAGAGTAGCTCCATGCAGAGCATTGTAGACATAGAAATTTGCAAAATACTTACGGATCTGAATGTGACAGACCGGTTGACTAAAATTATCTCACAAGCAAAACATGATCACACCTTAGTACTCTTTGGGTGTTAATCACATAGTGATGTGAACTAGATTACTGACTCTAGTAAACCCTTTGGGTGATGGTCACATGACGATGTGAACCATGGGTGTTAATCACATGGTGATGTGAACTATTCATGTTAAATCACATGGCGATGTGAACTAGATTATTGACTCTAGTGCAACTGGGAGACTGAAGGAAATATGCCCTAGAGGCAATAATAAAGTTATTATTTATTTCCTTATATCATGATAAATGTTTATTATTCATGCTAGAATTGTATTAACCAGAAACATAATACATGTGTGAATACATAGACAAACAGAGTGTCACTAGTATGCCTCTATTTGACTAACTCGTTAATCAAAGATGGTTATGTTTCCTAGCCATAGACATAAGTTGTCATTTGATTAACGAGATCACCTCATTAGGAGAATGACGTGATTGACTTGACCCACTCCGTTAGCTTAGCACCCGATCGTTTAGTATGGTGCTATTGCTTTCTTCATGACTTATACATGTTCCTCTAACTATGAGATTATGCAACTCCCGTTTACCGGAGGAACACTTTGTGTGCTACCAAACGTCAGAACGTAAATGGGTGATTATAAAGGTGCTCTACAGGTGTCTCCAAAGGTACTTGTTGGGTTGGCGTATTTCGAGATTAGGATTTGTCACTCCGGTTGTCGGAGAGGTATCTCTGGGCCCACTCGGTAATGCACATCACTATAAGCCTTGCAAGCATTGTGACTAATAAGTTAGTTGCGGGATGATGTGTTACGGAACGAGTAAAGAGACTTGCCGGTAACGAGATTGAACTTGGTATCGAGATACCGACGATCGAATCTCGGACAAGTAACATACTGATGACAAAGGGAACAACGTATGTTGTTATGCAGTCTGACCGATAAAGATCTTCGTAGAATATGTGGGAGCCAATATGGGCATCCAGGTCCCGCTATTGGTTATTGACCGGAGACGTGTCTCGGTCATGTCTACATAGTTCTCGGACCCGTAGGGTCCGCACGCTTAAAGTTACGATGACAGTTTTATTATGAGTTTATGTATGTTGATGTACCGAAGGAGTTCGGAGTCCCGGATGAGTTCGGGGACATGACGAGGAGTCTCGAAATGGTCGAGACGTAAAGATCGATATATTAGACGACTATATTCGGACTTCGGAAAGGTTCCGAGTGATTCGGTATTTTTCGGAGTACCAGAGAGTTACGGGAATACGTATTGGGCCTTATTGGGCCATACGGGAAAGAAGAAAAAGGGCCTCAAGGGTGGCCGCACCCCTCCCCTTGGTCTGGTCCGAATTGGACTAGGGAAGGGGGCGCCCCCTTCCTTCCTTCTCTTTTTCCCTTCCTCTTTTCCTATTCCATATGGGAGGTGGAATCCTACTAGGACTAGGGAGTCCTAGTAGGACTCCACACTTGGTGCGCCCCCTCCTAGGGCCGGCCTCCTCCTCCCTTGCTTCTTTATATACGGGGGCAGGGGGGCACCCCAGAGACACAACAATTGATCCTTGAGATCTCTTAGCCGTGTGCGGTGCCCCCCTTCACCATATTACACCTCGATAATACCGTTGCGGAGCTTAGGCGAAGCCCTGCGCCGGTGAAACATCATCATCGTCACCACGCCGTCGTGCTGATGAAACTCTCCCTCAACACTCGGCTGGATCGGAGTTCGAGGGACGTCATCGAGCTGAACGTGTGTAGAACTCGGAGGTGCCGTGCGTTCGGTAATTGATCGGTCGGATCGTGAAGACGTAGGACTACATCAACCGCGTTGTGATAACGCTTCCGCTGTCGGTCTACGAGGGTACGTGGACAACACTCTCCCCTCTCGTTGCTATGCATCACCATGATCTTGCGTGTGCGTAGGAAATTTTTTGAAATTACTACGTTCCCCAACAGTCAGCCTCTCCACGTACTGTCGACATCCGATGAAAGTCGTTCCTTGACAACGTTGACCATGCCGCGCCGAGAGCACCAGGGCGGTGGAAGACGGAAGCGGACGACAGGGAGCCGGGGAAGACGCGGTAGTGGAAGCCCGCGCAGAGAGGAGTATGAGGGTTCACTGGTTCGGCTGCGGTGTGAGGCTGCCGTCGCCGCAGGGCCTGGCCAGCGGTGGGAATAGTAGGGGGCGGTGAGGCCTCCGCGGCAGCACAGCCGGCCACGGGAGGCAGGAGCATGCGGCACGACCGGCGCTGCTTTGGGCGGCTGGAGCAAGAAGACCAGAGGTTGAAGAAGCACTACGGCCGTTGGATGGACATCGTACGGTCACTGGAGCTAGAATCGTTCATATTTACTAAAGTTGACAAAGGCACCCGTCCCAGTCAACTTAGTAGGCCCACAAGTCAGCCTCCCACCATGGTGGGTCCGAGCTAGCAGGGGGAGTATTCATTTTTTTTGTGCGTACTAAGGAGGCACTTCCTTGCGTGCGAAGATATAGCTGGTGGGTCCGAGTTGTCAGCGGCGGTAACATTTTATTCACGAAATACAGAGGCTCTTTCGGTGGGTCCCTGATGTCAGGTGGAGGAATCATTATTTTGTGCGTAATAAGGAGGCATTTCCTTGCGTGCGGCCGTGGACCCAGCCGTCGGCCTCTCCACGTACAGTCCACTTCAGATGCATGTCGGTCGTTGACCATGTTGACCAGGCCGCGCCGAGAGCACCAGCGCAGTGGACGACGGCGAGGCCTAGGAAGGGAGCGACACGGAGGCAGGGAAGACTCGGCAGTTGTTTCCCACGCGGAGGGTAGTACGACTGTACGAGGGTTTACTGGTTCGTCTGCCGTCGCCGGAGAATAACAGCAGGTGTGGGTGAGTAGAGGGATGGCTAGGCCAGCGATGGGAGTACGGTGGGACGGTGAGGCCTGCGTGGCAGCAGAGCCGGCCGCGGGGAGGAGGGAGCAGGCAGTCCCACTCGCGCTTGTTTGAGCGGCTGAGCAGGAAGAGCAGAGATTGAAGAACTACGACGGTCGTTGGATGGCCATCCAACAGTCACTGCTTGTACGTCAACCTTTTTTTTAGGAAAGCCTCAAATTTGTGGAAAACAACATACATCCCATCTGCCATTATTTCTAATAATTTACAACCCATTTGCTAATTATTAAGGTTTTTTGGAGCCCATATTCTTTTTGTTAGCATTACAGCCCATATTGTGGCCACGGTTAAAAAATTATACGAAATTTTGCATATTTCGGTGCGGTCCGAACTGTTTTTAATCCTGAAATTTTGACTCACATTCAAACTGATTTTAAAAATAAATGTATATCAATATAAAATCCAACAAATTCTCCACGCATAAAAATTAATGTAATTTAAAATCCCGAAATGAAAAAAAAGATATTTGAAACTAATTGCCGGTGTGATGTGTTTTAAAAATGTACAACCCACATTTCTCATTACTGATGGGCCATTTTCTTGGCCAGCCGAATGAAAGCTCTCCTCGTCTTGAAAGATTTGCAGCCCAACAGGCCTGACAAAGCGACTTACTTGGCAAATCACCAAAAAACTGGGCTGTGGCCGTGGACCCAGCTGTCAGCCTCTCCACGTACAGTACTCTTCCGATGGAAGTCGTTCCTTGACCACGTTGACCATGCCGAGCGGAGAGCACCACGGCGGTGGACGACGGCGAGGCCTAGGAAAGGGACGACGCGGAGCCGGGGAAGACGCGGCAGTGGAAGCCCGCGCGGAGAGGAGTACGAGGGTTCACTGGTTCGGCTGCGGTGTGAGGCTTCCGTCGCCGCAGGGCCTGGCCAGCGGTGGGAATAGTAGTGGCGGTGAGGCCTCCACGGCAGCACAGCCGGCCACGGGAGGCAGGAGCATGCGGCACGACCGGCGTTGCTTTGGGCGGCTGGAGCAAGAAGACCAGAGGTTGAAGAAGCACTACGGCCGTTGGATGGACATCGTACAGTCACTGGAGCTAGAATCGTTCATATTGACTAAGTTGACAAAGCCCTCCGTCCCCGTCAACTTAGTAGGCCCACAAGTCAGCCTCCCACCATGGTGGGTCCCAGCTAGCAGGGGGAGTATTCATTTTTCTGCGAGTAATAAGGAGGCACATCCGGTGGGTCCGAGCTGACAGCGGGGGGAATGTTTTTTTCGCGAAATACGGTGGTCCGTCTGGTGGGTCCCAGCAGTCAGGGGCAAACGTTTTTTTTCATGAAATACGGTGGCCCGTCCGGTGGGTCCCAGCAGTCAGGGGGAAACATTTTTTCCGCGAAATACTGGTGGCCCGTCTGGTGGGTCCCTGCTGTCAGGTGGAGTAATAATTATTTTGCGCGTAATAAGGAGGCACTTCCTTGTAGCAGCCGTGGACCCAGCTGTCAGCCTCTCCACGTACAGTACTCTTCCGATGGAAGTCGGTCATTAACCACATTGACCACGCTGCGCCAAGAGCACCATGACGGTGGACGACGGCGAGGCCTAGGAAGGGGACGACGCGGAGCCGGGGAAGACGCGGCAGTGGATGCCCACGCGGAGAGGAGTACGAGGGTTCACTGGTTCGGCTGCGGTGTGAGCCTGCCGTCGCCGCAGAATAACAGGGGGAGTGGGTGAGTGGAGGGATGGCCTGGCCAGCGGTGGGAGTAGTATGGGGACGGTGAGGCCTCCGTGGCAGCACAGCCGGCCACGGGAGGCAGGAGCATGCGGCACGACCGGCACTACTTTGGGCGGCTGGGGCAAGAAGACCAGAGGTTGAAGAAGCACTACGGCCGTTGGATGGACATCGTTGACCACGCCGCGCCGAGAGCATTAGGGCGGTGGACGACGGCGAGGCCTACGAAGGGAACGACACGGAGCCGGGGAAGACACGACAGTGGCTGCCCACACGGTGGAGAGTACAAGGGTTGACTGGTTCAGCTGCCGTCGCCGGAAAATAACAGGAGGTGTGCATGAGTAGAGGGATAGACAGGCCAGGGATGCGAGTATGATGGGGCCGTGAGGCCTGCCCGGCAGCACTGCCGCCCACAGGAGGTGGGAGCAGGCGGTTCCGACGGCGCTGGTTTGGGCGGCTGGGGCAGGTAGATCAGAGACTGAAGAAGCACGATTGCCGTTAGATTGACATCTAACGGTCTGATGTTGGTAGAGTCGATTGTTGGCTAAGTTTCTTTTTTGAGAAACCTTGTGTATGCATGCACTTAGTAGGCCCACAAGTCAGCCTCCAAATCTGTGGCAGACAACATAAATCCCATTTGCTATTTTTTATAATTTGCAGCCCATTTGCTAATTCTTAAGTAATTTATTACAGCCCATTTTCTGCCCAGGACCACAGTAAAAAAGTTCAACTTTATTTTGCATATTTCGGTGGAGTCCGAACTGTTGTAATCCCGAAATGATAAGCATTTTTTTAAGAACTTATTGATTTGCCAAAAAAATCATTTTGTTTTTGTAAGCAAATAAGACGTGGGACAATTGAGTTGGTTTAAGGGAAAACCAGTGGTAAAAAAATCAGCGCTGGGTGGGAAAAAACAACAAAAATAAGGATGTAAATATGAAAAGGGAATTTTATGTGTTTTCAATATAATGATACGTGTATATGAACTAGTAAAACTATAGGTAGAGATTAGAAAATGGATGTAGGACATGCGTTTCAAGAGGAAAATAGAACTGGGCTATGTGTTTGATTCAGTGAAAAAACTGCGTGCTGATGTTGTAAGACAAAATATAACTAACGCTGGCGGGCCAGAGCCTAGTAGATACCTCTTGGATCTTCGTGCCCCGTTGTCGTCATGGGCTGGGCCTGTTAAAAACAAAACCAACCCTGGGCAGTCTACAACCCAGTTGAAACTTGCTCGACCTGAAAAAACAATATACGTGCTCAATAAACGAGAGAATTCTGCAAGTACAGACTGATAACTGGGACGCAGCATGGATATTGTTTTTTCTATCATGATAATAAGTGCATGCACTTGTTTCGAAAAAATTGGAGAACTGGGAATTCAAACGGCGGGTGCTTATGCTACCCATCAAATAAAAATCAGGTACCTGAAAATTCGTTTCGAAACAAATGATTCAGCTTTATATCCACGTCGACCCTCGGCATGATGGTTGGAAGCAAATGCAAGTTCATACCAAAAGATCGTTAACAACAATACCAACTTGCGGACGACAAGGTAGTACAACTACCAATACCAAACTAACTTATAATCTTTTTACTCCTGGCCCTAGTGTTTGTTTGGTAGAAAATCTTGTAGAGGACCAGCTCCGGCTCCTTCTCTTGCTCCAGGTCCCCGAGGTGGTACTGGTGCATCACCCAGTTGGTCCTCTGCTCGTCGAAGTTCTTGTTGGTGTGTAGCACCAGAACCTTTTTTGCTGCCCGTCTTGCCGGCCGTTGACCATCACCGGCAAGGTATTGCCGGTCTTGTGCCACATCGCGTGCATGCCGCACTCGGATTGTATCTTGCGACGCGTCCACATGCCCCTTTTGAACGCCCTGGAATTGTGCTGGAAGAAATGCTTCCTTAGGCCACTCAGTGTGATACCTGCAGTATTGTTGAACACAGGTTTTAGTGTACCTAGTTGTCATTTTCATAACATCTTTGGCATGTTGCAGTCACTTGTTTCACTTTTTATTAACTGTAAAATTGTAATTGCTTCACCAGGTCTGCATCTAAAAAGAAAAATAGAGCTATAAACAAAGGAATATGTTTGTGCAAGTAGACGGCCGATCGGTGTCTTACCTGGAAGTTTCTCAGGTTGGGTGTAGCATATGCCGTGCTCGCTGTCGATGGTTGGTATGAACAAATCGATGAGAGACTGAAATCTCGCGCTGTCAGCACTCACTTTGGCCTCAAGCTGCTCGATCAGCTCCTGATCCGTGGGATCGAACTTAACGCCAGCCGGCAGCACCGGCCAATCCTTCTTCGACTTGCATCGGTAATTCCAGTTATATGGTACCCAATGTATGATCAATCGACTGTTTTAAGTGAATGATGAAAGATTTTGACAGATAAGTGGTACTCCAAATCTGAAGTCCAGAATACCCGAACACGCCACCGGGATTCTTGTGTCACCTTACGCGCAGCGTGTTGTCACGTCAATTCAATGTCTGGACATGATGAATAATTTGACCGACGTATACTAGTACTGCTACTGTACTACTTACTAGTCGTATTTAGTGTCACAATTTATACATAGGTTTAACTAACAAGTACGCACTTCAAGCCTAACTGATATATATATATATATATATATATATATATATATATATATATATATATATGGCTTCTGCACAGCATCTCCATCATCATTATCAGTACATCCTACGCGGGTGAGTTAGGATGCACTTGATCCCAGGAAGGTATCTATCCTTCAAACCAGAGGAGTGCTTCAAACTAACAACAGTACATAATATTCAACAAAAGAGGGTCGTGCTACAGCAGCAGAATACATGGCTCCGTCTAGATATCAACACGAATCAAGTTGTGCATATTTGCTGTTGGCATGGACCACATTGCCGCATGTCGGGTTTGCAAAAGCCATCCATCGCATGGAAGCTTGATGCCTTTCACACACTGAAGATTATCTGGCAACAAGCTGTGTCGACGAATCTCTGGATATGGTGATTCATGAAACCCATGGTATGATGTGTAAACACAGCCCCCCCTCGCGAATGGAAGTTGCATAGCACAGTAATCATTGCCGGTGATATGGTCGATGATTGGTTGGATGATCGGATAATTGAGCCTCAGGAACAAGGAGTGGTTGCCGAGGCTGTAAACCCGCCTCCAATTGAATACGCCTGGCCCAACGGAGCTGGGATCTTTCTCGAACACGAAGCAGCCATAGCCAACAATGTCATGAACGCCCCATGCATTGTACTACATGTGGTTTGATGTAATGGTTTGGTCAATTTGGTACGTGCGAATGAGCATCAAATGACCGCCGTCAGCTGAACGAGCGATAAACCACCACCCATCAGCTGGTATGATTCCAGGTCCTGGAATCATGAAGGCCAGCGCATTTGCGTCTGCTGCAACAATTCAAATTGGAGACCGAAAGGACAAAAATAAACAATCATGTTCAGAGTATGCGTGGAATTAAGATTATTATAATAGTGACACATATCATAGACAGAGAATTGCAATGCCGTGGTCATAATCATACCCCAAGTTAAAAAAAATAAGCCAATGGCTTTCATATTCTAGCAATATGTCATGGTTCAAACATCATGTAACAATGAGAGGAAAACAGCTATGACAGCGCCTACTCATATTCTACCATAGCACTTACTACTACTGTTCTCATATCAACTCTAAGCACTAACATGCGTTGTTATAAAAATCTTGTAAACGAGAGTAACATATAGCAATCATGATGTTATGCTCATAATATGTATTCTAACAATCATTAGATGCCAATTGTTCTCATATCAACTCTAACAATAACATGTGTGGTCATAAATATCTAGGAAATGAGAGGAACATATAGCAATGATGTGGTTAGAGACATGCTATGCATTCTAAATTTGTAACAAATGAACAGGCAGTCGTATTCATAAGGTAAAGATGAGATGAGATAGAACAATTACACGACGATAGATTCCACCAGTATAGGCAGCCAATCTGTGCGTCGACTGCGTAAACGATGCCATCGTGCACTATAGCATTAGACAGAAATGTTGCCTCAACAGGATTGATGATGAGCCATAACTATGTATGGCGACCGGATTCCAGATAGACTAATCCCATGTTGAACAAGGCAATGAGCTTGTAATCCATGTAGTCTTCTGATGGTGTGGGCACTTCGCAGATTACAACTTTCTGCAAACAGAGGTCGAGCCAAAAGCTTGACGCATCTCATGCGTAGTAGGCAGGAGTGTCCGTCGGGCCCCAAGGCTCGGTGGCGGCGGTATCCAACGATGGAAGGGTGATCTCTCGCTGGGTGTAGATATCCACGAGACGCCACGGACTACCGGTGTGGTGGATGAGGAAGATCCAGTTGGCCTTCATGCCCGCCCAGTAGTGGCCGCGCATGAAGGACAGGTGGACGGGTAGTGGTAGCATGTCGAGGTGAACCACGACAACCTCCATAGGATCGTCAAGTCGGTGTCTGGGTCACCTGCGAGGATCGGGCATCAGCAAGCAGGGTGTCTTGAAAAGAGCCGGCCGGTTGTAGACGAGTAGACGGTACAAAGACACCGAGCATGCGGCCAGACGGACGGTGCTGAGTAGGTCCATACGACTACAGATCTGCTCCAAGAGAACATCGGGGAGGGAATTCCAATAGCGGCTCTGCGTGTCAGTCGGTTCTGCCATTGGGGTTTTTGGTGCCTGCGAGCCAGCGGGGAAGTGGATTCGGGCGGGCGAGCGAAGAAGCTTCTCCTCGTGTGGCCGAGCAGTGAGCGGGGGGATATGGTACGCGCGAGCTACCAAGGAAGATGGCGCGGGATGGCGAGCAGTGAGCGGGGGTAAATGGTGTGTGGCCGACGATGGGGAAGAGAGGACGAAGACGAAGAGAGGAGGAAGAAGAGTGGAAGATGGGGAAGAAAGTGCATTCAATCTCAATTCTACTAGTACTACTACCAGGATATACCGTCCTTCGGAGTGTAAATAGTTACAACGATGACATGTGGGTCTACCACAACAGGGCCCATATGTCAGTTAATGGAGGACAGAGGTGCATATGCGTATTTGCGGAAGCGTGCTCTACTGGCAATCATGATGGCAGTACTGGGTAAGGCTGATTTAGTAACACCAACATGCTGGTTCAGCTTATTAATTACGTGTCCCATCTGCTGCAGCGTGTATTGTTAGTTCACTGCGAAGACTAGTTGAATAGTTCTCTCTGACCGAGATGGGGAATAATGGATCGCGAGGACTTCCTTTCTACAGTATCCCTATGCCTCTACGCTCACTTCACTCATTTTGCTCCATACCTAGTCACTTGTTGAAATCTGTAGAAAGACAAATACTCCGTATTTGGGAACAGACGAAGGCTTTTACTCCGTACTATTTGGGAACAGAGGGAGTATCACCATATGGAGGGAAAAGAGGAAGCTTGAAATATGAACATGTCAATGGGAGGGAGTAAGCCCCATGCATGCATGCATGCATGCAACATGCAACACTCACACATACACATGGACGCACGCAACACTCATGCACCCATGCGGCACACAGCACACGACGCAACACACACGCTCACGCTCAAGTGCTCAACCTATTCCCTACGTCCGTGAAAGACTGTACATTTAGAGATTTACACATTGACCAGGGCATAATTAACGCCCAAAAGTAGCAGACTTATGTGTGCATGCGACCATTGAGATAAGAAGATTAAATGAAGGCCGTTGCATGCTGTAATTAAGGATAGACATGTAGCCTATACCTACAGCACAAGTTGGTGCATTAGTCAATCAATATCGATTTAGATTAAAGGCTAAATGCATTGGAAGTGTAGATGTACATGATGTACTACACTCTTTGTTTTATAGCCGATGTACACTCTTTGTTGGAAGACCGAGGGAGGACACGTGCATGCACTCACATACACAGCCAGGGCGGTTCGCGCGCAAGGGTTGGACTCGTGTCGCGCCTGCGTAAAGTTTTGTTTAACTGATTTCTTTGCTCTGCCAACTGACAGGTGGGACCCAGAAACCAGGTGACTATTTAACCAGTCAACAAAGTGCCACGTCGACTATGTGGCCGGTCAGTAGGGTGCAATACGGTGCTCTACGATGAGCTAGTGATCGTATAATCGCCACAAAACTATATGTAGTGACCGTAAAGAGCGTATTGTTACATACGTTGACCGCCAGTGTATTTTTCTCGTTTCAAATTAAGCCATATTAGAGCATCTCCAATAGCTTGTCTATATGAATGTCTATACTCGTTTTCCACAACGTGAGCCCAAAACAGGCATCCAACAGCTTGTCTATATGGTCGTCCAAATATACACATCCTCTAAATCGACCTCGACAATGTCCACGCCTGGACAATGTGAAGGTGCTGTCTAAACCCAGCTGCAGTCATGATTTCTTCCTCTCCCCAACGACGGCCCACCTGTCATGGTCCCTGTATATAGACGTTCTGATGCAAAACTGAACGTGTATATGAGGGAATCTATTTAGACCATTGTCTATATGAATATATAGACATCCAAATATACACATGCTGTTGGAGATGCTTAATCGGAAAGGACACAGTATGGACTACTACTACTAGTACTAGTACTGCTTGTTGGAAATATGCCCTAGAGGCAATAATAAAATTGTTATTATTATATTTCCTGGTTCATGATAGTTGTCTATTGTTCATGCTATAATTGTATTATCCGAAAACAGTGATGCATGTGTGAATACATAGACCACAACCTGTCCCTAGTAAGCCTCTAGATGACTAGCTCATTGATCAACATATGGTTACGGTTTCCTAACCATGGACATTGGATGTCACTGATAACGGGATCACATCATTAGGAGAATGATGTGATGGACAAGACCCAATCCTAAGCCTAGCACAAGATCGTGTAGTTCGTATGCTAAAGCTTTTCCAATGTCAAGTATCTGTTCCTTAGACCATGAGGTTGTGCAACTCCCGGATACCGTAGGAATGCTTTGGGTGTGCCAAACGTCACAATGTAACTGGGTGGCTATAAAGGTACACTTCGGGTATCTCCAAAAGCGTCTGTTGGGTTGGCAGGAACCGAGACTGGGATTTGTCACTCCGTATGACGGAGAGGTATCTCTGGGCCCACTCGGTAATATATCATCGTAATGAGCTCAATGTGACTAAGGGGTTAGTCACGGGGTGATGTATTACGGAATGAGTAAAGAGATTTGCCGTGACGAGATTGAACAAAGGTATCGGTATACCGACGATCGAATCTCGGGCAAGTGCTATACCGATAGACAAAGGGAATCATATACAGGATTGATTGAATCCTTGACATCGTGGTTCATCCGATGAGATCATCGTGGAACATGTGGGAGCCAACATGGGTATCCAGATCCCGCTGTTGGTTATTGGCCGGAGAGTCATCTCGGTCATGTCTACGTGTCTCCCGAACCAGTAGGGTCTACACACTTACGGTTCGGTGATGCTAGGGTTGTAGAGATATTAGTATGCGGTAACCCGAAAGTTGTTCGGAGTCCCGGATGAGATCCCGGAAGTCACGAGGAGTTCCAGAATGGTCCGGAGGTAAAGATTTATATATGGGAAGTCTTGTTTTGGTCGCCGGAAAAGTTTCGCGCATTATCGGTATTGTACCGGGAGTGCCAAAAGGGGTCTGAGGACCACCAGGGGGGTCCACCTGCCCCGGGGGGCCACATGGGCTGTAGGGGTGTGCGCCTTGGCCTATATGGGCCAAGGGCACCAGCCCCAAGAGGCCCATGCGCCAGGAGATAAGGGAAAGGGAGAGTCCAAAAGGGGGAAGGCACCTCCTAGGTGCCTTGGGGAGGATGGACTCCTCCCTAGCCGCACCCTTCCTTGGAGGAAGGGCCAAGGCTGCGCCCCCCCTCTCCCTTACCCCTATATATATGTGGGGGGAGGGGGAGGGCAGCCATACCCTAAGCCCTGGCGCCTCCCTCTCCCTCCCGTGACACATCTCCCTCCTCCCGCAGCGCTTGGCGAAGCCCTGTTGGAATCCTGCTACTTCCACCACCACGCCGTCGTGCTGCTGGATCTCCATCAACCTCTCCTCCCCCCTTGCTGGATCAAGAAGGAGGTGACGTCGCTGCTCCGTACGTGTGTTGAACGCGGAGGTGCCGTCCGTTCGGCGCTAGGATCATCGGTGATTTGGATCACGATGAGTACGACTCCATCAACCCCGTTCTCTTGAACGCTTCCGCGCGCGATCTACAAGGGTATGTAGATCCACTCCTCCCTCGTTGCTAGATGACTCCATAGATTGATCTTGGTGATGCGTAGAAAATTTTAAAATTATGCTACGTTCCCCAACAGTGGCATCATGAGCTAGGTCTATGCGTAGTTACTATGCGTGAGTAGAACACAAGATTGTTGTGGGCATAGATCATGTCAATTTACTTGCCGCTACTAGTCTTATCTTTATTTGGCGGCATCGTGGGATGAAGCGGCCCGGACCGACCTTACACGTACGCTTACGTGAGACAGGTTCCACCGTCTGACATGCACTAGTTGCACAAGGTGGCTAGCGGGTGTCTGTATCTCCCACTTTAGTCGGATCGGATTTGATGAAAAGGGTCCTTATGAAGGGTAAATAGTAATTGGCATATCACGTTGTGGTTTTTGCGTAGGTAAGAAACGTTCTTGCTAGAAACCTATAGCAGCCACGTAAAAACTTGCAACAACAATTAGAGGTCGTCTAACTTGTTCTTGCAGCATGTGCCGTGTTATGTGATATGGCCAAAAGGATGTGATGAATGATATATATGTGATGTATGAGATTAATCATGTTCTTGTAATAGGAATCACGACTTGTATGTCGATGAGTATGAACACTGGCAGGAGCCATATGAGTTGTCTTGTTTTATTGTATGACCTGCGAGTCATTAAAAACGCCATGTAATCACTTTACTTTATTGCTAACCGTTAGCCATAGTAGTAGAAGTAACGTTTGGCGAGACAACTTCATGAAGACACGATGATGGAGATCATGATGATGGAGATCATGGTGTCATGCCGGTGACGATGATGATCATGGAGCTCCGAAGATGAAGATCAAAAGGAGCAAAATGATATTGGCCATATCATGTCACCATTTGATTGCATGTGATGTTTATCATGTTTTTACATCTTATTTGCTTAGAACGACGGTAGTAAATAAGATGATCTCTCACTAAAATTTCAGGAATTGTGTTCCCCCTAACTGTGCACCGTTGCTAAGGTTCGTTGTTCCGAAGCACCACGTGATGATCGGGTGTGATAGGCTCTAACGTTCACATACAGCGGGTGTAAGCCAGATTTACACACGCAATACACTTAGGGTTCACTTGACGAGCCTAGCATGTACGGACATGGCCTCGGAACACGGAAGACCGAAAGGTCGAACATGAGTCGTAGAGAAGATACGATCAACATAAAGATGTTCACCGTTGATGATTAGTCCGTCTCACGTGATGATCGGACACGGCCTAGTCTATTCGGATCATGTATCACTTAGATGACTAGAGAGATGTCTATCTGAGTGGGAGTTCATTGAAGTGTTTAGATGAACTTAATTGTCATGAACTTAGTCTAAAATCTTTACAATATGTCTTGTAGATCCAATGGCCCATGCTAATGTTGCCCTCAACTTCAACGCGTTCCTAGAGAAAACCAAGCTGAAAGACGATGGTAGCAACTATACAGATTGGGTCCGTAACTTGAGGATCATCCTCATAGCTGCCAAGAAAACGTATGTCCTTGAAGCACCGCTAGGTGACGCTCCCGCCCCAGCGAACCAAGACGTTATGAACGCTTGGCAGTCGCGTTGTGATGATTGCTCCCTGGTTCAGTGCGGCATGCTTTACAGCTTAGAATCGGGGCTCCAAAAGCGTTTTGAGCAGCACGGAGCATATGAGATGTTCCAAGAGCTGAAAATGGTTTTCCATGCTCATGCCCGAGTCGAGAGATATGAAGTCTCCAACAAGTTCTATAGTTGTAAGATGGAGGAGAATAGTTCTGTCAGCGAGCATATACTCAGAATGTCTGGGTTGCACAATCGCTTGTCTCGGTTGGGAATTAATCTCCCAGATGACGCGGTCGTTGACAGAATCCTCCAGTCGCTCCCACCTAGCTACAAGAGCTTCGTGATGAACTTCAATATGCAGGGGATGGAGAAGTCCATTCCCGAGGTGTATTTAATGCTGAAATCAGCGGAGGTGGAGATCATGAAAGAGCATCAAGTGTTGATGGTGAATGAAACCACTAAGTCCAAGAAAGGCAAGGGTAAGAAGAACTTCAAGAAGGATGGCAAAGGAGTTGCCGTGCCCGGTAAGCCAGTTGCTGGGAAGAAGTCAAAGAATGGACCCAAGCCAGAGACTGAGTGATTTTATTGCAAGGGAACGGGTCACTGGAAGCGGAACTATCCCAAATACTCTGCGGAATAAGCGAAGACTGGCGAAGGACGAGGTGACGATGTGCGTCGGGAATGGTTCGAAGGTCGATGTGATCGCCGTCGGCATGCTACCTCTGCATCTACCTTCGGGATTAGTTTTAAACCTCAATAATTGTTATTTAGTACCAGCTTTAAGCATGAATATTGTGTCTGGATCTCGTTTAATGCGAGATGGCTACTCATTTAAATCCGGGAATAATGGTTGTTCTATTTATATGAGAGAAATGTTCTATGGTCATGCCCCGCTGGTCAATGGTTTATTCTTAATGAATCTCGAACGTGATGTTACACATGTTCATAGTGTGGATGCTAAAAGGTGTAAGGTTGATAATGATAGTCCCACATACTTGTGGCACTGCCGCCTTGCTCATATTGGTGTCAAGCGTATGAAGAAGCTCCATGCAGATGGACTTTTGGAGTCTCTTGATTATGAATCATTTGACACGTGCGAACCATGCCTCTTGGGCAAGATGACCAAGACTCCGTTCTCCGGAACAATGGAGCGAGCAACCAACTTATTGGAAATATTACATACTGATGTATGCGGTCCAATGAGTGTTGAAGCTCGCGGTGGCTATCGTTATGTTCTCACCCTCACTGATGACTTGAGTAGATATCGGTATGTCTACTTGATGAAACACAAGTCTGAGACCTTTGAAAGGTTCAAGGAATTTCAGAATGAGGTTGAGAATCAACATGACAGAAAAATAAAATTCTTACGATCAGATCGTGGAGGAGAATATTTAAGTCACGAATTTGGCATGCACCTAAGGAACTGTGGAATTGTTTCACAATTGACGCCGCCCGAAACACCTCAGCGTAATGGTGTGTCCGAACGTCATAATCGTACTCTGTTGGACATGGTGCGATCGATGATGTCTCTTACCGACTTACCGCTATCATTCTGGGGTTATGCTTTAGAGACTGCTACATTCAATTTAAATAGGGCACCGTCTAAGTCCGTTGAGACGACACCGTATGAACTATGGTTTGGCAAGAAACCTAAGTTGTCGTTTCTGAAAGTTTGGGGATGCGATGCTTATGTCAAGAAACTTCAACCTGAAAAGCTCGAACCCAAGTCAGAAAAATGCGTCTTCATAGGATACCCTAAGGAAACTATTGGGTATACCTTCTACCTCAGATCCGAAGGCAAGGTCTTTGTTGCCAAGAATGGATGCTTTCTGGAGAAGGAGTTTCTCTCGAAAGAAGTGAGTGGGAGGAAAGTGGAACTTGATGAGGTGATAGTCACCCCTTCCGAACCGGAAAGTAGCGCAGTGCGGGAAGATGTTCCTGTGGTGCTTGCACCGACTGGGGAGGAAGTTAATGATGATGATCATGAAGCTTCAGATCAAGTTACTGCTGAACTTCGTAGGTCCACAAGGACACGTTCCGCACCAGAGTGGTACGTCAAGCCTGTCATGGAAATCATGTTGTTAGACAACGGTGAACCTTCGAACTATGAAGAAGCGATGGCGGGCCCGGATTCCGACAAATGGCTTGAAGCCATGAAATCCGAGATAGGATCCATGTATGATAACAAAGTATGGACTTTGGTTGACTTGCCCGACGATCAGCAAGCCATAGAAAATAAATAGATCTTTAAGAAGAAGACTGACACAGATGGTAATGTGACCATCTATAAGGCTCGGCTTGTCGCTAAAGGTTATCGACAAGTTCAAGGAATTGACTACGACGAGACTTTCTCTCCCGTAGCAATGCTGAAGTCCGTCCGAATCATGTTAGCAATTGCCGCATTCTATGATTATGAGATATGGCAAATGGACGTCAAAATGGCATTCCTTAACGGCTTCCTTAAGGAAGAGCTGTATATGAAGCAGCCGGAAGGTTTTGTCGATCCTAAGAATGCTGACAAGGTATGCAAGCTCCAGCGCTCCATCTATGGGCTGGTGCAAGCATCTCGGAGTTGGAACATTCGCTTCGATGAGGTGATCAAAGCGATTGGGTTTACACAGACTTATGGAGAAGCCTGTGTTTACAAGAAAGTGAGTGGGAGCTCTGTAGCATTTCTCATATTATATGTGGATGGCATACTGTTGATCGGAAATGATATAGAATTCTTGGGAGGCATAAAGGCCTACTTGAACAAGTGTTTTTCAATGAAGGACCTTGGAGAAGCTGCTTATATATTAGGCATCAAGATCTATAGAGATAGATCAAGACGCCTCATTGGTCTTTCACAAAGTACGTACCTTGACAAGATATTGAAGAAGTTCAATATGGATCAGTCCAAGAAAGGGTTCTTGCCTGTATTGCAAGGTGTGCAATTGAGCACGGCTCAATGCCCGATCATGGCAGATGATAGAGAAAAGATCAGTGTCGTCCCCTATGCCTCGGACATAGGGTCTATTATGTATGCCATGCTGTGTAGCAGACCTGATGTAAACCTTGCCGTAAGTTTGGTAAGAAGGTACCAAAGTAATCCCGGCATGGAACACTGGACAGCGGTCAAGAATATCCTGAAGTACCTGAAGAGGACTAAGGATATGTTTCTCGTTTATGGAGGTGACGAAGAGCTCGTCGTAAAGGGTTACGTCGATGCTAGCTTCGACACAGATCTGGATGACTCTAAGTCACAAACCGGATACGTGTATATTTTGAATGGTGGGGCAGTAAGCTGGTGCAGTTGCAAGCAAAGCGTTGTGGCGGGATCTACATGTGAAGCGGAATACATGGCGGCCTCAGAGGCAGCACAAGAAGCAATCTGGGTGAAGGAGTTCATTACCGACCTAGGAGTTATTCCCAATGCGTCGGGCCCGATGACTCTCTTCTGTGACAACACTAGAGCTATTGCCCTTGCCAAGGAGCCCAGGTTTCACAGGAAGACCAGGCATATCAAGCGTCGCTTCAACTCCATTCGTGAAAATGTTCAAAATGGAGACATAGATATTTGTAAAGTACATACAGACCTGAATGTAGCAGATCCGTTGACTAAACCTCTCCCTAGAGCAAAACATGATCAACACCGGAACTCTATGGGTATTCGATTCATCACAATGTAACTAGATTATTGACTCTAGTGCAAGTGGGAGACTGTTGGAAATATGCCCTAGAGGCAATAATAAAATGGTTATTATTATATTTCCTGGTTCATGATAATTGTCTATTGTTCATGCTATAATTGTATTATCCGGAAACAGTGATGCATGTGTGAATACATAGACCACAACCTGTCCCTAGTAAGCCTCTAGTTGACTAGCTCGTTGATCAACAGATGGTTACGGTTTCCTAACCATGGACATTGGATGTCATTGATAACGGGATCACATCATTAGGAGAATGATGTGATGGACAAGACCCAATCCTAAGCCTAGCACAAGATCGTGTAGTTCGTATGCTAAAGCTTTTCCAATGTCAAGTATCTGTTCCTTAGACCATGAGGTTGTGCAACTCCGGGATACCGTAGGAATGCTTTGGGTGTGCCAAATGTCACAACGTAACTGGGTGGCTATAAAGGTACACTTCGGGTATCTCCGAAAGCGTCTGTTGGGTTGGCAGGAACCGAGACTGGGATTTGTCACTCCGTATGACGGAGAGGTATCTCTGGGCCCACTCGGTAATATATCATCTTAATGAGCTTAATGTGACTAAGGGGTTAGTCACGGGGTGATGTATTACAGAACGAGTAAAGAGATTTTCCGTGACGAGATTGAACAAAGGTATCGGTATACCGACGATCGAATCTCGGGCAAGTGCTATACCGATAGACAAAGGGAATCATATACGGGATTGATTGAATCCTTGACATCGTGGTTCATCCGATGAGATCATCGTGGAACATGTGGGAGCCAACATGGGTATCCAGATCCCGCTGTTGGTTATTGGCCGGAGAGTCGTCTCGGTCATGTCTACGTGTCTCCCGAACCCGTAGGGTCTACACACTTAAGGTTCGGTGACGCTAGGGTTGTAGAGATATTAGTATGCTGTAACCCGAAAGTTGTTTGCAGTCCCGGATGAGATCCCGGACGTCACGAGGAGTTCCGGAATGGTCCGGAGGTAAATATTTATATATGGGAAGTCTTGTTTTGGTCGCCGGAAAAGTTTCGCGCATTATCGGTATTGTACCGGGAGTGCTGAAAGGGGTCCGGGGGTCCACCAGGGGGGGTCCACCTGCCCCGGGGGGCACATGGGCTGTAGGGGTCTGCGCCTTGGCCTATATGGGCCAAGGGCACCCGCCCCTAGAGGCCCATGCGCCAAGAGATAAGGGAAAGGGAGAGTCCTAAAGGGGGAAGGCACCTCCTAGATGCCTTGGGGAGGATGGACTCCTCCCTAGCCGCACCCTTCCTTGGAGGAAGGGCCAAGGCTGCGCCCCCCTCTCCCTTACCCCTGTATATATGTGGGGGGGGGAGGGCAGCCATACCCTAAGCCCTGGCGCTTCCCTCTCCCTCCCGTGACACATCTCCCTCCTCCCGCAGCGCTTGGCGAAGCCCTGTTGGAATCCCGCTACTTCCACCACCACGCGGTCGTGCTGCTGGATCTCCATCAACCTCTCCTCCCCCCTTGTTGGATCAAGAAGGAGGAGACTTCGCTGCTCCATACGTGTGTTGAACGCGGAGGTGCCGTCCGTTCGGCGCTAGGATCATCGGTGATTTGGATCACGACGAGTACGACTCCATCAACCCCGTTCTCTTGAACGCTTCCGCGCGCGATCTACAAGGGTATGTAGGTCCACTCCTCCCTCGTTGCTAGATGACTCCATAGATTGATCTTGGTGATGCGTAGAGAATTTTAAAATTATGCTACGTTCCCCAACACTGCTTTGATGTGTCCCGTCAACTCGCCGAACGAGGAGAAGCTTGCTTACTACGCCTCTCCCTCGCCCACGCGCGCGGTGGTTCGCAGGACGAGGAGATGGTTTTGACTACAGTGCCCTCTCCCTCTCCCTCTCCCTCACCCTCGCCCTCGCCCTCGCGGTGGACGTGCAGCAGTTCAATCGGTGTCAGATTGCCAGAAGCATATTGTACTGTAGTATCATCATTGTTGGACCTTCCAAAGAGGCGAAGAGCCAAGTGCAAGGTTCACACGAGTACGAACTGTTGAACCTCCCGAAGAGGCAAAGAGCCAAGCGCAAGGTTTTATAGGAGTTGTCGTCCTAGTAGGAGTGTACTACAACTATAGCGAACGATGCTACTGTATGATGCCGCCACGTCACATATATCGAAAGCCGTGCCACCTTTTTTCTCAAAGAGCGTGTTGGAGCCCGTGCAACAACCACACAAATTGCACTTACACATAACACATTTACTAGTAATAAATTCTAAAGGACAAATGCCAGTATGCCACACAATTTCATCTCCAATTCATGTGATAAATTTGTGCACGACTAGTCTACACATATTCACAGCGCTACCGTTCACAATTACCGTACTCCACTTACACGTTATAGATGGGCTACATGTCCTCCTCCAGGTTCCAGTCCCAGGTGTACTTCATGGATGGCACGATTCATAGCGGTGGGCAATGGGAATCATTGTCGCAGCTTTCTAGTCCGGTTCCACACGATGGAGACTCATCCAAGCTGAAGCGGCATAAATCAGGGATAGCGTGTCCCAGCATGACGTTCATCCGGCGGTGCGCACTGAAGACAAAACCATGCTTCATGAACGGCAGGCCTTCCGTGTCGTGCACGGATGGTGGCATCCGCTTCACAATGGGGTAGCTGTCCCCGATGAAAAGCGAGTACTCTCCAAGAGTGTTCCTCGGCACCCACGTAGCATCACGGGGGTCGAACTTGGTGCCGTTCATCTGGTACACGCGGCATCCTAGATCTGGACACATGGTGACGTACATAGTCAAGGTCCATGCATAATAATGTTGTGCTCAAATATGGCGGTCAGTAATACTGTGCAGCAAATAGTACTACTCCGGTATAGAGGAAGTAAAATAACCGGCTTATTATATATAGCCACTCTTGGCTACATGGATGAGATAGTAAGACATGGAAAAACAAAAATGGTGGCAGCTAGTGGGTTCAAGTCTTCAAGGGCCTAGCTAGCTATACGCGTCCTCCAAGGTAAAAAGTACTCCTACTAGTACTACAAAGTGTACTACTAGTACAACAATGAAAGAGAAGGCGAGAGGGTTAAAAAATGGAATACCTGGGTAGATGGTGACGGTCCGATCGTGGTAGATTGTGTGACCATGTTGCACATCAGTGGTACCATGGGTAACGACTGCTAAGATAGTTGATCCCAATATGCCAAAGTCAGCTACAAGGTTCCAGGTTAGACCGAATCGCGGATGCAAATGCACATCCAGGATCGGCGATCTTATTTTGATCGGGGGATGACTGGTCCCTGCAAAATAATGGAGTACTGTTAGGGATGCAAATGATGGTTTGTGCATTCCGTTTGTAATCTCCCATGCCGTAGGATCGCAACCAGATGAAACATGTCCCCTGGCTTGTAACCGCGAAGATGCGACCTAGATGGCGCACGGCATCTTCGAACGTGTAGGGGTACAAATCTGCCGCCGCCAACATGCGCCAGCCTCTGCCGTTACTGCCTCTTGCATTGATGGCAATCCTTATGTCGAAACCCGCGATGAGATAGTAATCGTCGTAGCCGCGTCGCTTTGTCGACGGGTCCGCAATTGCTATCTTCTTCAATCTCATGTAGGCATCATCATACGTATTCATGCCCAGCCAGTCCGGAAGGCCGATCCCAATGGTGGTGAAGGGGTCTACCGGAACGGCCGCACTGCTGTGGATATTGTGCAAAATGATGGTGGTATCCGGCCGGAGGTATGCAAGCCAATCTTCGTTGGCACCGACCCAGACCTATATATAAGATGGTGGGCAGCGGAGAAATTACGGGATGGAAATGGAATAACTACGTACTACATGATCAAACTCCATTACTGACCTGCTCATCGAACAAAATCTGACTACTTCTCAACGTCGGCAACCCTAGCGGAGTGTCACGTCCCTAGCCTTGCTATGCACTTGGACTAGCTTGGTTGTTGCATCATGTTTAAATTTCTCAGAAACTTGAAATGGGGGATGATAAACCCTAGGAGCAAATGAAATTCAACTAGGTTCAAACTTAAATCTTTTCAATGATCCCAAAATGCCCTTTAGAAATGTTCATCATTTCTGAATTGGTCCAGCACCTCTGACAAAAATGATGCACATATTTCTAGGCCATTCTGGATTTTTGAATTAAATCTTATTGTATTTGACTTTGGGCATTTAAGTACTATAAATAATTTAAATGCTCAAATAATGTTGGAACTATTTTCGGGCCACTGATATAATTCAGCAAGTGTCCATGAATATTTTCAGGATTTTAGGAAATGCCTTGGTATTTTTCCTAAGCTCAAACTATAGCAGAAAACTAGAAAACATAAACAAATAAAAGAAGAGAGAGAGAGACCCACCTGACTTACCTGGCAGCCCACCTGGCCCAGCTCCTCCAGCTGGCCCAGCCCGCTGGCCTGAAGCGGCTGTCTTCAACCTCTGCTAGTGGGCAGAGGCGTGTCGACAGCGCGCGCACCCGAGCTCCACCTCCTGCTTGCCACCGAGGCGCCCCCGACGCGTCTGGAGACGCCCCGCCGCCCCTTCGCTCCTCTCCCTCACCCTCTGCTCTCTCCCTCGCCCTCTAGTCCCTTCCCCGAGCGCGACCGAACGCAGCCGTCGCCGCCGACGAGCTCCACCACGGCCATAGCCATCTCCGAGCCCCTCTGACGCGCCCCCGAGCTCTTCAGTGATGCCCCCGTCCTCTCCGACGAGCCACATGATGCCGGACGCCCTAGAGCGCCGTCGTCGACGCCATGTTTGTCCTCTGCACCGACGGCCGTTGTCGACCGATTCATCGTCACCAGGCCGTCCCCGAGGACGCTGAGATCACTGACGACCCCGCCGTGAGCCCCTCTACCGAACCCCCCGTGCTCCCCTTGACGAATTCATGCCGCAGCCATCGATCCCTGCCGTGCCAGAAGCTCACCGCCGCCCGGCCTTGTCGCCGCCTTGGCCTTAGCTCGAACGAGCCGCGCCCGTGCACCTCACCGAGCTCCTGGTGACCCCAGGATGCTGCGCAGCGTTTTACTTCGCTCGCCCGTGCCCCGCAACGCCGTTTCCGCTGAGACCCGAACTCCGGCCGCCGCCTTTGAGCCATCGATATAGGTTGCCCCCGGCGTAACTGACTGCACCACTCGACGCGCGGGATCAACAGCATCACGTAGATGCCCTCCGCCGGCCATTTGGTCACCGAAGGAGGAATCCCGCCCCTCGCCGCCGCGTCTGGCCTCGCTGGCGTCGAGTCGCCGGTGGATTAGCCCCGGTTGACCAGGGATTTGATCCTCAGGGTCACTGATGTGTGGGCCATGCCCCTGTTTAGTTTAGGTGTTAGCTTAGTTAGCGCAAATTAACTTAGTTAATTGGTTGACTCACTGACATGCGGGCCCAGGCCCTAATTAACCTAGATTAGTGCTAACGTAACACTAACTAACTCTGTTAGTTAGTTGTTACAGTGACATGTGGGTCCCAGCCGTCAAGTTTGACCTGGGCTGGCGCCTTTGACCTCCTGACGTCACCACGACGTCATGCTGACGCAGTTAACCTTTTTCTAGATTTATTCTTATATAGGAAATTCCAGAAAATAGTGCTAACTTCTAAAAATCATAGAAATTAATCTGTAACTCCAAATGCAAAGTGTTATATATGAAAAATGATCAGAAAAATCCAATCTATCCATTTGTATTGGTTTCATGCATGTTTAAACAACTTAACCTTGCTGTTTAGATCAAAACAAGATAATTTACTTTATAAGTTCTTAGTTTGAATTTGAATTCGAACCTCTGGTTCAAACACACTCAAAACCTTCTATTCTTAGCTCCATTAGCTCAAATCACAGCATATTGACATGTCATGATCATGCATCATATTGTGCATTGCATTGATCGTGTTTCTTCTCTGTTTGCCGGTGTTGTTCCCCCTCGGTAGACGTGGTTTCGACAATGAGTCCGATGACACCGATGAAGAGTTATATCATCTTCAGAAGTGCCAGGTAAGCAAAACCCCCTTGTTCATTTCGATACAACCCCACTCTCTCGCTCCTGCTCTCTTTTACTGCATTAGGACAACAACGTTTCAACTGTTACATGTTGCGGTAGCTGAACCCCTTTCCTCTACATGACCTGTCATTGCCACAGTAAATTGATGAAACCCACTAGCATGAGTAGGAGTTGTTTGAGCCCTGACGTGCCTACTCATTCATGCTTGTTTGTCATGCCTGCTACTGCCTAGAGTTGAGTCAGGTCTGATTCATCAGGGATGAATTAGAGGTGTGTGAACATGTCCTACTGTTGAGAGCTAAGTGTGTGAACACGTTTTGGTAAAGGTAGCGGTGAGAGGCCTTGTAGGAGTACATGGTGGGTTGTCTCATCGCAGCCGTCCTCAGGAACTGAGTTCTGTGTTTGTGATCCATGAACAGTTACTACCACACATTGGGTTCCGGTAACTCGACCCCTCTCGACTTATTAATCAACTTGGTCTCTGTCCAGGAGTTGCAACTAGTTTCTGGTGTTTGTAGGTAGTGTTAGTAGTCTACCAAGTGGCACCCGATACAGGTGGCCTTGGGACAGACAAGGCACACGTGGCTTGGTGTACCGAGTGGCACACGGATGGTGGGGTCGGGAACCCTACACACATTGTTTGGGGCCATGAGCGACACCCCGGCCGGATCTCCTTGCGGATGGAACCCGAATAGGCGATAAACCTGGACGAGAGACTTGTGTGGTTAGTCAGGTCGTGGCCGACTCCCTCGCCAGGCTTCCGCTTGAAGGTTGCCGAGATACACGACGTGTACATGGTGGTAAGTGGCGACAGCGTGTGTGAAGAAGTACACCCCTGCAGGGTTAACATCATCTATTCGAATAGCCGTGTCCGCGGAAAAGGACTTCTGGGTTGCCTGTACAGTTCATAGACAAGTGAAAGTGGATACTCTAAAACTCGCAAGATAAGCGTGAGAGCTATGGATGGCGTTCTCGTAGGGAGACGGGGGCGCATCCATAGTGGTGTATTGATATGGTGAATATGTGGACTCGTGTGCGCCACCTCAAAAGAGTTACTTGCAGTTGTAGTTTAGGATAGCCACTGAGTCAAAGCTGGCTTGCTGCAGTTAAACTCCACTACCCCCTTTGTTGATACCAATGCATATGTAGCTAGTTCTGATGTAAGTCTTGCTGGGTACATTTGTACTCATGTTTGCCTATTTTATGTTTTGCAGAGAGACGTCAGTCTCGCTAGTAGTTCTGTGTGGACTTCGACTTTTAGCTTGATACCTCAGCTACGATCTTGTGCCCTCCCAGGATCTGGTAGATAGTCAGGCTTCTCAGCCTTTTTCATTTGTAGATGTCTGTACTCAGACATGTTAAGCTTCCACATGTGCTTTGACTTGTATGCTCTAAATGTTGGGTCATGAGACCCATGTTTGTAATATCTCGCTCCTCGGAGCCTAATGTATAAATACTTGAGTCGTAGAGTTATGTTGTGATGCCATGTTGTATTTACACATATCGAGCATATTGTGTGTATGATTGAAATGCTTGGTATGTGTGGGATCCGGCAACCTAGTTGTTTATCCTTGGCAGCCTCTCTTATGGGGAAATGTAGTCTTGTGCTTCCATGAGCCATAGTAGTCCGCTACAGCCCGGTTCACCGGAGTCCTGCTAGCGCAACACTACTGCTCCGGAACACTTGACTGGCTGGCATGTGATTCACTTCGTTCCTGTGTCTGTCCCTTCCGGGAAATGTCACGCGGTGACATCCGGAGTCCTGCCTAGCCTGCTACAGCCCGGGTTCCCGGAGTCCTGTTAGCCCAGTGCTATAGCCCGGATTCGCAGGCTGCTGACCGACATGCTCGATGTTGATTCATGTATGCCTGTCCCCGTAAGTTAGTGCCACTTTGGGTTCACGACTAGTCATGTCGGCCCGGGTTCTCTGTCATATGGATGCAAGCGACACTATCATATACATGAGCCAAAAGGCGCAAACGGTCCCGGGCCATGGTAAGGTGACACCCGTGGGAATACCGTGCGTGAGGCCGCAAAGTGATATGAGGTGTTACCGGCTAGATCGATGTGACTTGGAATCGGGGTCCTGACAGCTTTGGTATCAGAGCCTGACTGCCTGTAGGATTACCAAGCCAAACTGGTTGAAGTTGAGTCTAGAAATGCTTTAGTTATATAAGGGAATTGATTGTGGATGGGAACGTAAGGCTCTTTTTACTCCTTTACCTTATGCCCTTCTGATCTGAGTCATCCTCTTCTTTTCTACGGGATTAGGAACTAGGCTTTCTCATCTCTCTTTCAGGTTCACGTGTTACTAATCCGTAGTAACTTATAGGATTGTTGGTTACAAGCTTCAGCTCAGTTTCTACTATTTTTAGTATGTTGACAATTGATCTCAGAACCTTGATATTGTGATGTTAAGTGGTTATGCCACCATTTTCGCTGGATGTCTCAAATCTTTTTGAGCATTTACAGCCGTTATGTTGTCCGAGTCATCCCAGGCTCCTAAATAGTCAGATGCATTTGCAAATCCTTTCCGTCCGTTCTCGATGTTCCTTTGGGCCAGATTAACCACACTAATCATCGAGTTGAGGTACTCCGTTACCTCGTCGTATATGTTGGAGTTATTATTTTGACCCTAGGTGTCTTAGAGGACCACTTAGTAATCTAGCAATGCTTGCATCCTCAGTGTGATGATTCTGGCCGTCATTCTCGAAAGCATCCCGTGATGCCATTTAGTTAGTAGGCATTCTACTCCTGGGTTCTTGAACCTGAGGTTCACCCTAATTACTTCATGTTGATAGTGTTTGCTAGTTCCTTTAGGATATTAGTAACCTTGCGATAGTCCTCGAGGTCTGTGGTATCTCATTCTTCCAATACCATGAACCATCATGGCAGAAGTTCCTTTGAACCAAAAGATTACAACCAGGGTGCTCTTGAGGAGTACTCCATTCATATTGTGACTCTGCCAATCCTACCCTTCCACATGGGTTACCCGGAAGAAATGTTGAGCTTCGCTCGACATACTAATCTATGCATCCACAACTCAGAAAATCATATGTTCCTTTGGGTTGTCCCTCCTTAGCTAATTTTTTGGCCCTCATCTATCAATTGATAGTCAGGAGTATATGTGCAATCGTGCTCATTGATGCCTATTATTCTTGTGGTCCGTCAAGCCACTCTATTCTGGATGGCTAGGAGAAACAAACTCCTGTACCTTGTCCATCTCTGGGATTGGGTCAAAGTAGTTGTATTCCGCAGATCAAAATGTCAATCCAACTTTTGTTCTGTTCTTCCATGGAGTATTACCCCTTTATGTCAGGATTGTCATGAGAATTGCACCACCTCTTATGTATTCTTGATTTAGTGATACTCCTCGCCATCATCTCTCATTATTCCTCGGTCTTCGTGTTGTTATAACCGGAATGCTGACAAGTGAATCGTGATGTATGAAATCTATACTCCTAGCAACTCCGTTGCTTGGTAGTTTGTGGACAATAATCTCATTCTTAGCGTGTTGGTATTGATTTATCATCCTAAGTTTGATCGTGCTACCTAGTCCATTTTCCCTGGTACACTCTTCGATCAATGAGTTAGGATAGTGTTAGTCCTTGCTTATTCGGTCATATCGTCTTGCCCTGAAAAGCAAGATTGTTCTCGATCTTAATAACATGTCGGTGGATCGTGATTTTCCAAATATCTTCTTGGAAGTACCACCAGGTTGTCCCTGACCGATATGTTGAGTTCGTGAACAAGTTGGTTTTTCAATAAACCACCCCTTCTCCAAGAATCTGTGTTGGATACCCCTGAGCTAGTTGGTCAAGCTAAACAACAACTTGGAGAATTGGAAGATAAAAGCTTGTCTAACTTAGTTCATTTCCAAAGGATATCTTGTGTCTGTGTGTGTTGAACAAAGATGATATCTTCATTGATTGATCCTCTTGATCAATTGTTGGATCTATTGTCTTACCCAAATCTTTGATTTGCATATGGGCTATCATCAAATCAAGTGAGAACCAACGATATGCATAATGTTGTCTTACTCGTAGTTGATCGCTCGAGCATACACCATTACATCCTTTGGTATGACCAGTGCTATCACCATGTTCACATAGTTATGGAATTACATTTATATGGAAACCTGGATGAATTGTTGTTTAGCCCATTGACAACATTTTCATCTTGTCCATGATTCATGTTGAACATCTAAGTTAGTGTTGGAAACTTTTGAAAGCATTTTCTTTGTGCTAGTTCATGAAGCCTATGTTTGGATGAAAGGAGTGACTTCCTCTAATTCATGTGCATTTGATGCAAGTTGCCACCGTGAATTCGAGAAAGCATGTTTCTACCTCCTCTGGAATCATCCCAAGTCAATTATGCACGTGCGAAGTATTCCGTGGTCTGTTAGACTGATCATCTTCATTCCATATGAATTCTCTAGCACACTAAGCCACTGACTGATTTGTTCAAGGAGAAGGAGTTCCTTCATAAGAGCTAATCCGGACTTATGAAAGAACCTCGATATCCTCGTTGATGGTTCCCAACCAGAAATCGGTAGTGTTTTGTTGTAAGACTACTACGTGGCCATGCTTGTCCGGGACAGCGTGCTCACATGTATGTAGTAGAACCAGCTCATGTTTTGGAGCTTGCTACCGTAGCTCATTTCCCGAGAATCTCGCAACGTCATCTCGTCGATTTGTGTTGCAAACCTTCATTTTCTTCTGGACTCGATGAGTCTGGAATATCCTGTTACCAACTAGATCCGAATCTCAGGCAGATATGATGGTTGGAACTTTTTCAAGATTATGATGTAGGTCCCGACAAGGTTGATGTTCTGGCCGACACACCTAGCCGGAAGATCTATCATTGTAGTATCTTGATTGAGCTATTTAACCATATTCTCCATGAGGATTTAGTGCAACTTATTCTAGAAGTTGATCCTCAGGGGTCCTTGTGCTCTCGGTTTCCTCGATTATGCTAGAACCATTCAACGGTGGAATCACTCTCGTTGTGTTATCCCCAGTTACCAGAATCATACCAAGCATTTGCATTTTGTTCCCAGCTTGCACCTCTGTAATTACTGTTTAGGATCATCTTCAAGAGTGGTCCTACCATGGGTCCCATCCATTTCCGATGACAAGCAAAAATCTTTCCCTGTGTTGTCTTCAACAAGGTAGTCCACATCATCCATTCTAGTCCGAGTATGTCATTCTTTTGAACTCCTTCAAATGATCGATTTTGACTGCCTTAGGTTGGCATAACGAGTCTCAATGATCTATGTATCAAAAGTAATTCTTCTTGCCACTTAAGGGAATAATTCCATGAGTCACCTTTCCGAAGGTGCCCTGTTAGGGAATCATGGCGATTATTTCCTCGCTATCTTGAAACCATGCACCATCTTCTAAGCATGGAATCGTTGCCTTCTAATCTGAACCTTCGTCACCTGCTTCTTTCCATCGCCCCTCATATGTGTTTTGCCCCTCAGCTCAAGAGATGTTTCCACGTCTCGTTCCTTGGGTTGATCCTGTGATCATTAAGATGATCCATTCCTATGGAGTTATCTCGCTCTTCTGTCCCCGTGTCGGATGAAGTTCTCAAAGCAAGACGTTGAGATCAAGATGATGCAATGAATCAACATCCTCAAGAAGGACAGTTGGATTATGAAGATCGTGTTAGCTTTGCGTCCCCTCTGTCTTCTTACCTCACGTCTTGAATCTCGGGACGAGATTCTTGTTTAGTAGGGGTGAGTTGTCACGTCCCTAGCCTTGCTATGCACTTGGACTAGCTTGGTTGTTGCATCATGTTTAAGTTTCTCAGAAACTTGAAATGGGGGATGATAAACCCTAGCAGCAAATGGAATTCAACTAGGTTCAAACTTAAATCTTTTCAGTGATCCCAAAATGCCCTTTAGAAATGTTCATCATTTCTGAATTGGTCCAGCACCTCTCACAAAAATGATGCACATATTTCTAGGCCATTCTGGATTTTTGAATTAAATCTTATTGTATTTGACTTTGGGCATTTAAGTACTATAAATAATTTAAATGCTCAAATAATGTTGGAACTATTTTCGGGCCACTGATATAATTCAGCAAGTGTCCATGAATATTTTCAGGATTTTAGGAAATGCCTTGGTATTTTTCCTAAGCTCAAACTATAGCAGAAAACTAGAAAACATAAACAAATAAAAGAAGAGAGAGAGAGACCCACCTGACTTACCTGGCAGCCCACCTGGCCCAGCTCCTCCAGCTGGCCTAGCCCGCTGGCCTGAAGCGGCTGTCTTCAACCTCTGCCAGTAGGCAGAGGCGTGTCGACAGCGCGCGCGCCCGAGCTCCAGCTCCTGCTTGCCACCGAGGCGCCCCCGACGCGTCTGGAGACGCCCCGCAGCCCCTTCGCTCCTCTCCCTCACTCTCTGCTCTCTACCTCGCCCTCTAGTCCCTTCCCCGAGCGCGACCGAACGCAGCCGTCGCCGCCGGCAAGCTCCACCACGGCCACAGCCATCTCCGAGCCCCTATGACGCGCCCCCGAGCTCTTTAGTGATGCCCCCGTCCTCTCCGGCGAGCCACATGAAGCCGGACGCCCTGGAGCGCTGTCGTCGACGCCATCTTCGTCCTCTGCACCGACGGCCGTCGTCGACCGATTCATCGTCACCAGGCCGTCCCCGAGCACGCTGAGATCACCGACAACCCCGCCGTGAGCCCCTCTACCGAACCCACTGCTCCCCTTGACGAATTCATGCCGCAGCCATCGATCCCCGCCGTGCCAGAAGCTCGCCGCCGCGCGGCCTTGTCGCCGCCGTGGCCTGATCTCGAACGAGTCGCGCCCGTGCACCTCACCGAGCTCCTGGTGACCCCAGGTTGTAGCGCAGCGTTTTACTTCGCTCGCCCGTGCCCCGCAATGCCGTTTCCGCTGACACCCGAACTCCGGCCGTCGCCTTTGCGCTCGCCGCCGTCGATATAGGTCGCCCCCGGCGTAACTGACTGCACCACTCGACGCGCGGGATCGCCAGCATCACGTAGATGCCCTCCGTCGGCCATTTGGTCACCGAAGGAGGAATCCCGCCCCTCGCCGCCGCGTCTGGCCTCGCCGGCGTCGAGTCGCCGGTGGATTAGCCCCGGTTGACCAGGGATTTGAGCCCCCAGGGTCACTGACGTGTGGGCCATAACCCTGTTTAGTTTAGGTGTTAGCTTAGTTAGTGCAAATTAACTTAGTTAATTGGTTGACTCACTGACATGCGGGCCCAGGCCCTAATTAACCTAGATTAGTGCTAACGTAACACTAACTAACTCTGTTAGTTGGTTGTTACACTGACATGTGGGTCCCAGCCGTCAGGTTTGACCTGGGCTGGCACCTTTGACCTGCAGACGCCAGCACGACGTCATGCTGACGCAGTTAACCTTTTTCTAGATTTATTCTTATATAGGAGATTCCAGAAAATAGTGCTAACTTCTAAAAATCATAGAAATTAATCTGTAACTCCAAATGCAAAGTGTTATATATGAAAAATGATCAGAAAAATCCAATCTATCCATTTGTACTGGTTTCATGCATGTTTAAACAACTTAACCTTGTGTTTAGATCAAAACATGATAAGGCACTTTATAAGTTCTTACTTTGAATTTGAATTTGAACCTTTGGTTCAAACCAACTCAAAACCTTCTGTTCTTAGCTCCATTAGCTCAAATCATAGCATATTGACATGTCATGATCATGCATCATATTGTGCATTGCATTGATTGTGTTTCTTCTCTGTTTGCCGGTGTTGTTCCCCCTCGGTAGACGTGGTTTCGACGATGGGTCCGATGACACCGATGAAGAGTTATATCATCTTCAGAAGTGCCAGGCAAGCAAAACCCCCTTGTTCATTTTGATACAACCCCACTCTCTCGCTCCTGCTGTCTTTTACTGCATTAGGACAACAACGTTTCAACTGTTACATGTTGCGGTAGCTGAACCCCTTTCCTCTACATGACCTGTCATTGCCACAGTAAATTGATGAAACCCACTAGCATGAGTAGGAGTTGTTTGAGCCCTGATGTGCCTACTCATTCATGCTTGTTTGTCATGCCTGCTACTGCCTAGAGTTGAGTCAGGTCTGATTCATCGGGGATGAATTAGAGGTGTGTGAACATGTCCTACTATTGAGAGCTAAGTGTGTGAACATGTTTTGGTAAATGTAGCGGTGAGAGGCCATGTAGGAGTACATGGTGGGTTGTCTCATCGCAGCCGTCCTCAGGAACTGAGTTCTGTGTTTGTGATCCATGAACAGTTACTAGCACACATTGGGTTCCGGTAACTCGACCCCTCTCGACTTATTAATCAACTTGATCTCTGTCCAGGAGTTGCAACTAGTTTCTGGTGTTTGTAGGTAGTGTTAGTAGTCTACCAAGTGGCACCCGGTACAGGTGGGCTGGGGACAGACTAGGCACACGTGGCCTGGTGTACCGAGTGGAAACCGGATGGTGGGCTCGGGAACCCTACACACATCGTTTGGGGCCGTGAGCGACACCCCGGCCGGATCTCCTTGCGGATGGAACCCGAATAGGTGATAAATCTGGACGAGAGACTTGTGTGGTTAGTCAGGTCGTGGCCGACTCCCTCACCAGGCTTCCGCTTGAAGGTTGCCGAGATACACGACATGTAGTTGGTGGTAAGTGGCGAGAGCGTGTGTGAAGAAGTACACCCCTGCAGGGTTAACATCATCTATTCGAATAGCCGTGTCCGCAGAAAAGGACTTCAGGGTTGCCTGTACAGTTCATAGACAAGTGAAAGTGGATACTCTAAAACTCGCAAGATAAGTGTGAGTGCTCTGGATGGCGTTCTCGTAGGGAGACGGGAGCGGATCCGTAGTGTTGTATTGATATGGTGAATATGTGGACTCGTGTGCGCCACCTCAAAAGAGTTACCTGTAGTTGTAGTTTAGGATAGCCACTGAGTCAAAGCTGGCTTGCTGCAGTTAAACTCCACTACCCCCTTTGTTGATACCGATGCATATGTAGCTAGTTCTAATGTAAGTCTTGTTGGGTACATTTGTACTCACGTTTGCCAATTTTATGTTTTGCGGAGAGACGTTAGTCTCGCTAGTAGTTCTGTGTGGACTTAGACGTTTAGCTTGATACTTCAGCTACGATCTTGTGCCCTCGTAGGATCTGGTAGATAGTCAGGCTTCTTAGCCTTTTTCATTTGTAGATGTCTGTACTTAGACATGTTAAGCTTCCGCATGTGCTTTGACTTGTATGCTCTAAATGTTGGGTCATGAGACCCATGTTTGTAATATCTCGCTCCTCGGAGCCTAATGAATAAATACTTGAGTCGTAGAGTTATGTTGTGATGCCATGTTGTATTTACACATATCGAGCATATTGTGTGTATGATTGAAATGCTTGGTATGTGTGGGATCCGGCAACCTAGTTGTTTATCCTTGGCAGCCTCTCTTATGGGGAAATGTAGTCTTGTGCTTCCATGAGCCATAGTAGTCCGCTACAGCCCGGTTCACCGGAGTCCTGCTAGCGCAACACTACTGCTCCGGAACACTTGACTGGCTGGCATGTGATTCACTTCGTTCCTGTGTCTGTCCCTTCCGGGAAATGTCACGCGGTGACATCCGGAGTCCTGCCTAGCCTGCTACAGCCCGGGTTCCCGGAGTCCTGTTAGCCCAGTGCTATAGCCCGGATTCGCAGGCTGCTGACCGACATGCTCGATGTTGATTCATGTATGCCTGTCCCCGTAAGTTAGTGCCACTTTGGGTTCACGACTAGTCATGTCGGCCCGGGTTCTCTGTCATATGGATGCTAGCGACACTATCATATACGTGAGCCAAAAGGCGCAAATGGTCCTAGGCCATGGTAAGGCGACACCCGTGGGAATACTGTGCGTGAGGCCGCAAAGTGATATGAGGTGTTACCGGCTAGATTGATGTGACTTGGAATCGGGGTCCTGACACGGAGTCAACGTGCAACCATGGCCAGGGAACGGTGGACTGTTCGAAGGATTGTCCCATAGAAGAACCTTCTCCTCGAGGACGCATGGATGACCAAAAAGCATGGCCTTTTCCCAAGCCTGTTTAAGCAGCGTCTTGAAAAAGTTGGTGCAGGAAGCACCGAGTCTTGCGGTGGTGAGGACGTCGGAGCGGCGTGCGATTTCTCCTAGAGGATCGTCGTCCAAGGTCTCCCAGCCCAGATGAGGAGGAGAACCGCTTGGCGAATCCAAGGGTGCAGCGACGAACTGCCTTCTCTTCGGGGGGAGGGGAACTAGCGACGAGGAGATAAGAGCGTAGTAACCGCAGGGCCTCGTCCCTACCAACTGTAGATCGTTCCTCAGCGAAGGGGTGAGGCTATTATTTACTACTAGTACTAGCATTATGGAACGTTATGGGAATGCATTATACCGTAAATAATAGCACTAGTAAGAAATTTTTGGCACTAGGTAGTAGTTTTTGGCGTGGATTATGAAATTTTGGGTATGTTTTTGCCATTTTTTGTACACGCCAACTAGTGTCAAAAAACGTCTTACATTATGTGACGGGGGAGTATGTACTAGTACTACTTCTCTCAACTAGTAGTGCGATGTACTGTACTTCTAGTCTTGTCTAGTATAGTGCACCTATTTTGAACTCTTGAATCTCAAGGCCAAGGAGCTACAGTTGGAAGTGGAGGGTACTACTGTTCTCTAGAACCATCGCTGTACTATCAATGCAGGGGAAGTACACCTGCGTAGTGGCCTAGTGGGTACTCTCGGTGCTCTATTCAGCCGCTCCTCTCACGTAGCTGGCCTACTCAGCCGCTCCTCTCACGCACACACCAGCAGCCTGTTTATCAGCGACGGTTACTGCGGGGGCAGAACATTTGAGTTATTTGATACAGCGAGACTAGGCTTTTCGCTTCCATTTGTGGAGGTGTAATGGATCTCGTCGAACTTTGTTAGTAGTTCCTTCTTTATGAATGAGATGAAGCAAAGCTTTTGTCTCCGTTTCAAAAAAAACACGTCAAGAGGAATTTCTTTTATAGTAGAGCCGATAATGGAGTGAAGTCCATGCGTGCAACGCCACAAGCTATAGAGTAGTAGTAGAGCACTTTACGTACAAAGCCATATTGCACAGTTCCCAATGCCCCGCCAGGCTTTTCCGGCTCCTCGGGCTTAATTCGGAGGCGCCAGTTTAAATATGCTACTAGCTGGAAGCTGCAAGCGAGGTGCGGCTAGGGCGAGCACGCGAGCCACGGGATGCTGGGAAGGAAAACCCGTTCACGTGGCTAGGCTGTCCAGTGCACCCAGATTGTGGGGCCGCACGTCCGTTTGACATCAAAACTTAAACTACCCGTGTAAAATATTGGCTCGCAGCGAGGTGTAGTAGTACTATTTTAAAAAAAGGCCGCCGTGCGTTCGCCCGGGATCGAACCCACAAAACGAGGTATACACTCCCGCGACCACTAGCAGTACTCGTTGGAGTACAACGCAACCTAGAATCGCCTTTTGTCTCTAGTAGTACGTACATTGTTCCTTACAAGAAACCCCTAATGGTTAATAGTATAGCCAGCTGCTGGCTATAAGCCAGTGCCATGTCATCTACAGCCCATCTTATAGCCAACATGTATAATAATAGATCAAAAGAGTGTACTACTTTTCTATTATGTGGCCGGATGGAGGGATTTAGGGTGGTGATCCTCGCTGATGGCCCAGTGCACTTTTCGTTTTACAGCGTCGGTCATTTATTAATTATAATTAATTATTTTTAACTTAATTATTTAATCAGTTCCCCTAAAAAGATAAAAAATTGAGCAATGCTAAAAAGACAAATAGTTAATCAGTTTAGGCGTGTGCACATCTAACGGTTGGGCTGGGGTGATTAGTTTTTGTTAAATTTCTGGCCCATGCCAATGCGCCCACGAGCGTCTGAAGAAGGCACGGCAGCCGTGCCGTGCTCAGAGGCACGGTAGAGGAGCCGCCTCCCCTCGGCCATGGGACGCAGCTACCGCCGCCGGCAGAAGGCGAGGTCAAAACCGTCGGCGGTGCGGAACCCATGTTGCGGCAGCCCGGATGCCAGCTCCGTCCGGCGCTTGCGGCCGCTAGCTAGCCAAGATAGCTCCATCAAGCTGCTTGTCTGCAAGGTTTGCTAGCTAGATTCGCACGGCAGCGCGGCAGCTTCCTCGCGCGCGCCGCGCAAAGGCCAGCCATCTGGCTCGAGCGAAGGCCTGCGCGGCGGCTTGCTCGCTCGTGAGTCATGCTCGGGCCAGCCTGCCAACCCGTGCGGAGGCCAGCGCGGTGTCCGGCCCGTTCGGCGGAGCGGTGGCCAACTCGCTCATCACCGGCGCCACCGACGAACACGCATCAATACTGTTTGAAGTAATGTTCAGGAAAAATAATGATTTGAGGGGGAATAACAGGATAGAAGGTCAGATGTGGGTCCCTCGTGTCAATGGTCAAACGAAATGTGTTGGTTTAAGCTGCCTCTCAGCACGGACGTGTGGGCCAACCCTGTCATAAATGGGTTTAAATGAACCTAATCGGTAGGAGTACTAGGTAGTTTTTGGCGTGGATTAAGAAATTTTGGGTATGTTTTTGCTATCTTTTGTACAATAGATTCTTCCTAGGGCTGGTTGAAAGTGGTAGTTTTTTGTTAAATACTCTACATATTGTAAGTAGGAGTGAAAGTTAAGCTTTGGAAGCCAATAAGCAAGGCTAGTTACATAGTGCATATGTGTACATGATTGAAAGTAAATATTAACCATGAGTGACTAATATCTTGATGGAAAACTCGAAACTATGGAATACTAGGAAAAAAATGCATGGTTGGAAATACTAGCAATGTTCATGTCCGTTGCAACGAATCATAATTAGAACTTGGTACAAAACACTCTAATTTTGATATACATATGTCACTAGAGATATATTATGTTTCAATTAGAATATATTCCTTGGGCTGTTTTGGTGAGGTCAGGGAGGGATGTGGTTGGTTTTAAGATACTAATTATGGGTTTTTTCTGCAAATTGGTAGAAAAGTGGGATGTTGGTGAGAAAAGGCAACAACTTACGTCACAATCGTTAGATGTAGATCTAATGGTCAGAAACGACGGATGGCAGACACACCAGCATCACCAACTTAGTCTTGTGTAGGAGTACTAGCAAGATCCGTGCATTGCATGGAACATCAAGATGCATTGTTGTATTGACCCTTGCGGGAGTAATCCCATGTGTAAAAACTAATGATATCTCGAGAAATATGAGATAAGGTGAAGAGGAGTAGGGTGTGGTGGTGGTTGGTGGTCGGACTGAGCGGAGGCATGGGGATTGACGAGGCCGGCAGCGGGCACCAGGCCAGTTTGTTCCAGAGGCTTCCTTTCTTAATTTCTCAACAATGAGGTTTGTTGGAGATAAGGATGAACGAGGGAAGGCCTTGTCTGCAAATGTGGAGAGGGGTGCGTGTATCTTTTAGTTTAATTTCCATCCGTCAGATATAGATCGGACGGTCTATATTGCAAGATGGCACACGTACCATCATCACCAACTTGGTTTTTTATAAGAGAAGAAATATAAGTATGGAGATACAAACGTGTTATCGATACTTGCTTCCGTAAACTAGCATCTACATTCTATTCAACGCCTCGGCATGTGGGGCCTTAGCACAATGACTTCTCGACTTTGTTAAACAAAGATTTTCCCGTCGCTGACAAGGAGGGGGTAACGGCGGCGCGCTTTTTGGCTTGCTCTAGTCCTAGTAGTCATACTAGGTGGTCTAAGCACGTGTAGATTTATTCTTTTTCACGTCTCGTGTTCGCCGTACTGCCACGACTGTTGATGAATAGACGGTAAGTTATTCACGAGGAAACCGTTGTTGAGCGTGTTTGCGAGAGAGAGAGAGACAGTGTGCGTGTGTGATATGTTAGAGACTGAGGCAATGATAACAGATTCTTTGTGTCTATGTGTGTGGAGGATAGAGAGAGACATGTACATGGGGCTTTGTGTTGTGTAACGTGGAGAAACATATACATAATTAGAGAGTGAGTGTGTGAGATACACATGCGGACATGAGGAGAGATGAGGATCCAAATAAATGGGTGTTTGTGCGTGTCTGTGTGTGTTTGTGCACGCGTTTGTGTGTGAGAGGGAGAGAGTGTATGTGGAGTAGAGAGACCACTGATGATGTAAACCAAGTATAAGGGAAGGGGGAATGGTGTGACATGTGTAGTAGCGAGATAGCACGGGTGCGGGCGGGGGGAGCAGACTATTTGGAAGAGACATCGAGTGTGTGTGTGGGAGAGGGGTGTGAGAGCGAGAGAAAGAGAGAGCTAGCGATGGAGAGAGAGAGAGAGAGGAAGAGAGGGGGCGAGAGGGGTCGTTTGTGTCCATAAATGGCGTATAGATAGGGAGACAATGTTGATGTTGTCCGAAATTGGCCTATGAACGGAGACGCAAGGAAAGCGAGTCATCGTGTGTGTGATAGGGACTTCATGAGAGATCTAGAATAGATGGTGTAGAGAACAATGTGCGAAATCGAGAACGATTATACATTAGGGAGCTATGCAAATAGTCATGACATATATGTATACAGGGAAGAAGCTGGGGCGGGTCTGCATGTGGGATAGATAGAAAGAGGAGAGTGGTGCACAAGGAGACAAAGTGTGCTTGTTTGCAGTGGGGGTGGTGTGTGAGGTGAGTGCGCGAGAACCACATGACTAGGGAGATAGATGTTTGGAGGCGACGTTTTGTGTGTATGGGAAATATACACTCTACATAGTGCGTGTGCTTGGGTAAGAGAGATAGCGAGAGACCTAGAGAGTGAGGGAAGAGATGTGTGCATGCCCGAGAGACAAAGTGATAGAGACCTATGTTGGGGTCCGGACTTTACAA